>NC_092422.1:34770376-34855273 GCF_036169615.1 Heliangelus exortis
TGTTATTACCCTACCACTCGCCATCATTTTTGAGAGATCTTGGCTAACAGGAGAGGTACCTGAGGACTGCAGGAAAGCCACTGTCACTCCGGTCTTCAAAAAGGGCAAGGAGAAAGGTCCAGGCAATTACCGACCACTCAGCATCACCTCCATCCCTGGAAAGATTATGAAGTGGCTGGAGTCCATATGTAAGCAGGTTATCTTCTTCTCTGTAAGTGGAAGCAGCAGTCAGAATGGATTTACCGAGGGGAAATCATGCTTGACTAATGTGATAGCCTTCTATGGAGGTTGTAACTGAACGGGTAGACCAGGCAGGCCTGTGGATGTCGTCTGCCTTGACCTTAGCAAGGCTTTGTACACAGTCTCCCATAACATCCTCTCGAGCATTAGAGGGGGGGTGGGTTAATAGGTTGGGAGAGGTATCCCTCCCCCTCTACTCTGCCCTGGTGAAGCCTCATCCAGAACATTGTGTCCAGTTCTGGGCCCCTCAGTTCAAGAAGGACCGGGAACTGCTGGAAAGAGTCCAGTGCAGAGCCACCGAGACGATGAAAGGAGTGGAAAATCTCCCTTTTGAGAAAAGGCTGAGGGAGCTGGGTCTCTTCAGCTTGGAAGAGAATGAGGGGTGACCTCATTAATGTTTATAAATGTGCAAAGGGCGACTGCCAGGATGACAGAGCCAGGCTCTCTTCAGTTATGTCCAATGATAGGACAAAGGGCAATGGCTACAAGCTCGAGCATAGGAGGTTCCACGCAAATGTAAGGAAAAGCTTTTCCACTGTGAGGAGGACAGAGCACTGGAACAGGCTGCCCAGGGAAGTTGTGGAGTCTCCTTCTCTGGAGACATTCAGAACCCGCCTGGATGCCTTCCTCTGTGACCTGCTGTAGGTGACCCTGCTCTGGTAGAGGGGTTGGGCTAGATGGTCTTGTATCATCCTCAGTGTAATCACACAGCACCTGAAGGATGGGCAAGGGATTAGACCCAGCCAGCACGGGTTTAGGAAGGGCAGGTCCTGTCTGACCAACCTGATCTCCTTTTATGATCAGGTGACCCGCCTGGTGGATGAGGGGAAGGCTGTGGATGTGGTCTACCTGGACTTCAGCAAGGCCTTTGACGCCGTCTCCCACAGCATTCTCCTGAAAAAGCTGTCAGCCCACAGCTTTGACAGGGACACTCTGCGCTGGGTTAGGAACTGGCTGGAGGGCCGGGCCCAGAGAGTGGTGCTGAACGGTGCTGCATCCAGTTGGCAGCCGGTCACTAGTGGTGTCCCCCAGGGATCAGTGTTGGGCCCAGTTCTATTTAATATCTTTATTGATGATTTAGATGAGGGGATTGAGTCCATCAAGAGGAAATTTGCAGATGACACTAAGCTGGGGGGAAGTGTCGATCTGCTGGAAGGCAGGAGGGCTCTGCAGAGGGACCTGGACAGACTGGAGAGTTGGGCTGATTCCAAAGGGATGAGGTTCAACAAGGCCAAGTGCCGGGTCCTGCACTTCGGCCACAACAACCCCATGGGGAGCTCCAGGCTGGGCACAGTGTGGTTGGAGAGCAGCCCGACAGAGAGGGACTTGGAGTCTGGATTGACAGGAAGCTGAACATGAGCCAACAGTGTGCCCAGGTAGCCAAGAAGGCCAATGGCATCCTGGCCTGTATCAGGAACAGCGTGGCCAGCAGGTCCAAGGAAGAGATTCTGCCCCTGTACTCAGCGCTGGTGAGGCCACACCTCGACTCCTGTGTCCAGTTCTGGCCCCTCAGTTTAGGAAGGATATTGAGGTACTGGAGCAGGTCCAAAGGAGGGCAACTAGGCTGGTGAAGGGACTCGAGCACAGATCCTATGAGGAGAGGCTGGGGGAGCTGGGGCTGTTCAGCCTGGAGAAGAGGAGGCTCAGGGGAGACCTCATCACTCTTTACAACTGCCTGAAAGGAGGTTGTAGCCAGGTGGGGGTTGGTCTCTTTTCCCAGGCAACTCTCAGCAAGACAAGAGGGCATGGTCTTAAGTTGTGTCGGCGGAGGTTTAGGTTGGACATTAGAAAGAATTTCTTTACCGAGAGGGTGATCAAGCATTGGAATGGGCTTCCCCGGGAAGTAGTGGATTCTCCGTCCCTGGAGATATTTAAAAAGAGACTGGATGTGGCACTCAGTGCCATGGTCTAGTAACTGCAGCGGTAGTGGATCAAGGGTTAGGCCTGATGATCTCTGAGGTCCCTTCCAACCCAGCCAATTCTATGATTCTATGATCTTTTGATGTCCCTCCCAACCCCTAACTTTCTGTGATTTCTGTGACTACACGCTCTGGGCCAGTTTCTGATCACTCTCACAACGCCTGAGCAATTGAGGTTCCCTGTACGTGCTCTCTGCATTATCAGGGCGGTCCACTTACCCCGGCAGCATCAGTGGCACGGTGGGTAGACGCTACCTTCCCCTTGTACACTGGGGTCAGGGCTGGCAGTCGCAGTGTCGGGAGCTGTGGCTCAGTGCCAATTACTTCTGAAGCAGCTCAGATTTCTCCTTAGGTGGCCAGTATCTCTTTCTCTGGGGGTGGTGTGGTGGGATTGGCTTCTGGGGCTCTATAGACCATAATTCTAAAATCATAGAATCATAGAATCTGCTGAGTAGGGAGGGAGCCATCAAGATCATCAAGTCCAGCTCCTGTCCCTGTGTGGGGCAACCCCAGGATCACGCCGTGTGCCTGAGAGTGTCATCCAAATGCTTCTTGAACTCAAGCAGGCTTGGTGTTGTGACCACTTCCCTGGGGAGCTTGTTCCACTGCTCAACCAGCCTCTGGGTGAAAAACCTTTTCCTAACAGCTAGCCTGAACCTCCTCTGGTTCAGCTTCCTACTGTTTCTCTGAGTCCTGTCTTTGGCCACAGGAGTGAAGAAATTGCTGCCAGTCCCATCTCTTCCCCTCGTGAGGAAGCCACATTCTGCAGTGAGGCCATATACAGCCTCCTTTTCTCCAGACTGAGCAATCCAAGTGACCTCATCCCCTCCTCCTAAGTCATTCTTTCCAGACCCTTTCGCCATCCTTGTTGCTCTCCTCTGGACACTCTCCAAAACCTTGATGTCTTTTTTGTACTGCGGTGCCCCAAACTACAAGCAGGACTCAAGGTGAGGCCATACCAGTGCAGAATAGAGTGGGACAATTACCTGCCTTGACCAGCTGGGGACGGTGTTCTTAATGCACCCCAGGACACTGTTGGCCCCCCTGGCTGCCAGGGCACACTGCTGGCTCCTGTTCAGTTTGCCAGTAGCTAGGACCCTCAGGTCCCTCTCTGCCTCCCTGCTCTCCAGCCACTCATTCCCCAGTCTGCACTTGCCACCAGGGTTGCCCCGTCCTAGGTGCACGAGCCCTGCCGGGCAAACGGCCCGGGGCGAAGGGCCTCGCCTCATCCCTGTTTCCCGCCTCGCACTCCTCAGAGCCCTTAGGACCACCCGCCGCTCCCCCGAACACGCCCCCTGCCGCGCCTCGTTGGCGGCGCGACCTTCTGGGTTTTCCCTGTCGTTCCGGGTGGCTGCAGGCGGTGTCCTGATCCCGGGAGTCCCCCTGTGCAGCCGGATCTCGCGCTGAGCCCCTGGGATTACTTCGACTGTCGCTGTCGCCGCTGCTGCAGCCACCGCCGGTCCCTGCGCCGGGCGGGGATGGCAACGGTTACAGCTCCCGAGGCTGCCCCGAAGGCGCTTCCTGCCGCCCCTGACTGGCTGGGACAGCTGCGAGCTCTCGGCTTTTCCCCGTGCTTTCCCCCGTGCTTCTGGGTGGCTGCAGGGGGTGTCCTGACCCTGGGTGTGCCCCTGCCTACAGTCCCAGGGGACAGCCTCGAGTCCCCCTGGCCGCTCTTTGACGGAGTCTCCAGAAAAGACCACTATCCCCGGCTGCAGTGTAGACCACCCCCTTGATCTGCCTCGGGCCCTGTTCGGATAGGTCCCAGGGCCGTGGCAACGTACAGCTGTTCACATGATCTGCTCAAGTTCATGTAGTTGTTTGAGGCTCCGCACAAAACTTTTCTTAGCTGCTTTATTAAGAGGCTTCACAATGTCACTGTATGATGGAATGTGCATCCTCCAGAAACCTACAGGACCCTAGAAGGCCCGTGTCCCCTTCCTGTTGGTAGGTGAAGACATCACCGTCACGTGATTCACCGCATCCGTAAGGGATGTGGCAGCACCGTCTTGCCATTTAACTAACAGGAACTGTATCTCTTGGGTAGGTCCCTTGGCCTTATTTCTCCCAACAGAGAAAAGGCGGATTCTGAGAGGAGCGGAATGATCTTGGCTTTTTCAAAGACGGCCCCTGCTGTGTTGCCCCATACAGTGGTATCATCTAGGTACTGAAGATGCTCCAGAGCTCCACCCTTCTCCAGTGCAGGATGGCTCAGTCCATGGAAGTTGGCCACGGCTTTGTGACCTCACAAAGCCCTGCCGTTTCGTGCCGTGCCATGGTGTGTGCAGCGAGCAGCGATCAGGCAGTGCCACGAGCAGCAGCCGCAGCGGCAGCAGTGGTGGCAGCATGGTGCAGGTCTGGGGGGCTCTGGCCCCTACCCGCCTCCTTCTCTTCTTCCTCTTGCTGACACTGGGAGTCCAGGATGCCCAAGCCGCTCCTTGGCGAGCACAGACATTAGCTGTGCCTGTAAGCAAGAGCCACAGGACTTCTCAGATACATCATGCCCAGCAGCCTCACGGTAATCCCATGGATGTGGCCACAAGTGACGGGTACCCACATACCCCTGTGGCTTCCAGGGCTAACACAGTGAGAGCTGGCACAGACATGGTGGGAGATGAGGAATACTCATCTTCCCAGACGACTCCTGGAGCTGAAGTTCTGGGAGATCAGGTGACTGTGCCTGTTGGAGACGGCCACCGGTCTTGTCAGACGCCTCCTGTCTTGGAGCCTCAGGGGGATCGCACTGACACGGCTGAAGGTGATGGACACCCAGCTCCCAAGCACGGTTCAGCGGCTCACCTTCCAGAGGAATCTGCTACTCTACCGGTAGCAGATGACTACCAGACTTCTCAGGGGGATCCTGACCTGGAGTCTCGGAAGGATGCCGCAGATGTGGCTTCAGACGATGGAGAGCCAGCTTCCCAGCTGGGTTCCAGGACTGAGGGCCTGGAAGATAGTGTGAAGGAGGCTCCTTCACTTTCTCCTCGGACGGATCATCCAGTGGAGGTCACCGGGAATCCCAGGGATCCTCAAATGGCAAAGAATAATGCCAAACCAAGGAAATGCTTTCACAGGGAATCAACAGGACTACTGAAAGAGTTGCTGGTATTGGTGGAGGCTGCGTATAAGACCAGGCATGAGTCCGGGGAGATGGAAGTGCTTCAGGAAGGAAGCAGTCAGGCAGAGCCAGTCTCTGATGGGGAAAGAGGGGCAGCTCAGTCAACAGGTGTGCCAGTGCTCTCCACCCCCAGGCAGTACAACAGCCGACACCAATTTCTTGAAGTGAATCCAAGCATGCATGTCGACTCAAGTGCTCCATATCCTAAAGCTGTCTGGAAGTACTTAATAGTATGCTCCATGGCACTCTCTGTTCTGGTTGCGCTAGTATTGTGTTGCGCGATCTGTCTGTGGAGGAGAAGAAAACAGAGACTCTCTGCAGCACCCGCAGCCCAGACCCCCACCAGCAGCTGCCCCTCGCTCGCGGACAGCCACGAGGCGCACCCCAGCAGCCCCAAGAGACAGACCCAAAGCCAGCAGATGCAGCCTGTGCCGCCAATGCTGTCTCAACTGCCATGAAGCCCTTAGGAGACCACTGGCTGCTGGCCAAGCCATCTACCCTGCCTGCCCGCACCCATCCCTGCCCCTTCGACTCACCCCTGGCCCCCATGGCTGTCCAAGGCAGCCATCTGACTGCTTCGAGACCAGCCCAGGGCTCTACAATATCCCCAGTAAATCTCTTGTTTCAGTTTAAACCAATAACTGTGTGACACGTGCTCTCTGTTATCCCCCCACCACACCCCCAGGGGAAGATGAAAAGGGGAACACAGGGTAGCAACCTAAAGGTTGGGAAAACCAAAACTAGAATAGGTTTAACAGGCTAATTAAATAGATAGATAGATAAATAGATAGATAGATAGATAGATAGATAGATAGATAGATAGATGATAGATATAAATATGGAAATATGGAATCCCCACTCCCCAGTTGGGAATTACTTCCCTGCCAGAAAAGTCCCAACTGGGACTGGGCAGCAGAGTCCAGGGTCCCAGTGACAGTCTGCAACAACCTTGGAGCAGCCAAGCTGCCATCCTACTCAGGGAGGCAGGAGAAGGTGACCTGTCTCAACAAAGAACATCGTTCCCTGGTGAGACAAGAGTATGCAGCAGCAGCAGCAGCAGCAGCAGAGAGACAAATGACAAACAGACCCAATCAGGCCAGTACTCCAGCCACAGAGGCCAGAGGAGGAGGCCTCTTTTAGGAGCCGCTTAGTACTGAGCACCATGGGAAGGAACACTGTGATTGGGCCATTTGGGTCACCTTACCGATTCTCTCCTCCATTCTCCATAGGCACAGCTGCTCCCTCCTGCCTTCTCACATTGCAAGCGTCATATCAAAAGGCTTCTGTTGGGTTCCCAGAAGGTCTCAGGTTGGCATGGGCATGGAAATTTTTTATACTGGTTCTCTCAAGCCACGACAACCCACCCCTTACTCCTTAACATGTGCTTCGAAAGCTATAAACAGTGTCTTAAAAAAATGTACATGATACCATTTGAACCTAAGCTTTCTTATGTAGGTAGTGGACGAGCCAACAAGGAGAGGAGCATTGCTGGACCCTCTGTTAATGAATAAAGAAGATCTGGTTGGGGACGTTACGGTTGGGCTACAGGTCTTGGTGACAGTAGTCATGACATGGTGGAGTTTAGTATTTTACCAGGAAGATGAAGGTCAATAATTAGGATTAAACAGGCCTAATTTTTTAGCATTTCAAGATCTACTTTCAGAAATCCCTTCAGCTATGACTCTGGAAGGAAAGAGAGCCCAAGAATGTTGGTCAGTTTTTAAATGCCCCTTCCTTGAAGCTCAAGATAGGTGCATTCCTTTGAGTGAGAAATCGGGTAGAGGTGATAAGAGACCTGCATGGATCTGGAAGGAGCTTCTACAGAAAGTCTCGTGGAAGAAAGGAAATTACAACTTATGGAAGAAGGGACTTCTCACTTGGTAGAACAACAGTGACTTTGTTAGAGAATGTAGGAGGCCAACAAGAAAGACCAAAACCACCTCAGGTCTAGGACTGGCAAAGGAAGTAAAAAGAAAGAAGAGGAACTTGTTCAAAGGTATCACTAGTAGTAAGAGGAGCAATAGGGCAACTGTGGGCCCACTGCTGAATGAGGTGGGAGCCCTGGTAACAGAGGACGCAGACAAGGCAGATTTTCTGAATGCCTTCTTTCATCTTTGCTGCTATGAACAGCCCTTGTGAACTCTAGACCCTGGATATAAAAGAGAAAGCCTGGAGGAGGGATTCAGCACTACTCAGTGAAGACTAGCTTTGAGATCAGTTATGCACATTAAATATACACAAGTCCATGGGCCCTGAAGGGATGCACTCTAGAGTGTGGAAAGAGCTGGCTGATGTTATTACCCTACCACTCGCCATCATTTTTGAGAGATCTTGGCTAACAGGAGAGGTACCTGAGGACTGCAGGAAAGCCACTCCAGTCTTCAAAAAGGGCAAGGAGAAAGGTCCAGGCAATTACCGACCACTCAGCATCACCTCCATCCCTGGAAAGATTATGAAGTGGCTGGAGTCCATGTGTAAGCAGGTTATCTTCTTCTCTGTAAGTAGAAGCAGCAGTCAGAATGGATTTACCGAGGGGAAATCATGCTTGACTAATGTGATAGCCTTCTATGGAGGTTTTTTAAGAGAAGCTTTGCTAGGATGTTGTTTTAAGATGGTGTACAAGAGGAAAAAAACCCCATGTCTACTGCAGAATTCTATCCATACTGCTTAACTCAAAAGAATAGACCAAGGTTCAAGAGCATTATTTTGTTTTTGAATAGGTCTATGTCTAGTTGATCTTAGATGGTCTTCAAGGTCCCTTCCAACTCCAACCATTCTATGATTCTCTTTATGTAATATTTTATCTCCCTCTTTCCACAATCTACAAAAGATAGTTGCAAAGTAAATAGAACAAGTACCTTCCTTCCTTCCTTCGTGCCTTCCTTCCTTCCTTCCTTCTTTCCTTCAGGTGGATACCATAGCTAAGCTCCTTCTGAGAGGGTGATGACCACTAGGTGATCACAACTCTTGATGGGTGCTATAGCCCTGGCAATACCTGGAGCTTCTGAGAGTCTCCTGTGAGTGCTGTGGGCTCCTGGAGGGTCTCTCCACTGCCCTGATGTTTCCCTGCCTGAGGAACAGTCCCTGTTTACTGAGACCTGTAGCTCAACTCTGGATGAGCTGGCTCCAGAGCAGATTCCCTCAGTGACTTCCCTTGGCTGACTTCACCAGGCACTGAACGATGGGAAGGTTAGTCTAAATTGTGCTTCCATTTAGAATTTGTTTGTTTGTTGTTTATCACCAAAAAGGGATTATTTCAAGAGCATGGGTTGGTACTGGTTGAAAAAATGCGTATCTTTGTATAGGTACCTTTGCGAACAAATGGTGGAACCAATGGAATATAGAGTCTTATATGCCATCTACATTTAAAAAATGAGTTAGGGAAGTAACAGTGGACATTTAAGCTGAAAATTTGCAGTGTGAATTACCAGAAACATTAATCAATTACTGTCCCTAGGGTACTATTCCCTAAGCAGTAATTTAATTAAGTATAGTCAGTATGTTTCTGGAAAAATCAATTTATAGCCAGTATTTGATTTTTGTTTAAGAAAAAAAAAGAAAAAAGAAAAAAAAAGGTATCAAAAATTCATAGGCATAATATGTTCGTGTCTTAATTTACAACTTCATTTTCAAAGTACTATGCAGTCTGTTAGCTAGGCAATTCCCATTAGAGATGGCAAATGAAATGTTATTACCCACTTCCAAATTTTGGGTGCAAGAATGCTTTTTGAAGTACACTTACAAAGTTGGTTGGATACATTACAGTGATAACCAGCTGGTTTGGAACACCAAAAAAGGGAACATGCTTTACATAAATGGTCAGAGAGAGTGAATGAATACAGACAAGCACTAAAAAAATTCTGTTCACTTTGCAAAGCAATGGCCAGGAGGAGGAGATGTGCAGTAGAGAGATAAAATTTCCTGATATTAAAAACCAGAGACACATAGTAGTCAATGACAGTAGAAGAAAGTACAATACAACATTACTTGGATAGACTAATTGCCTGAAATGATAAAGTTCAATACTCTGAAATTTAAACTCCTGTAGTTTGAGGGAGTTTAATACTAAAAATAATAAAAGAAAATTATTTAAATGACCAAACACAACAGAGTTCTGAGAAGTTTCTGGGAGAAATGGTATAAAGAACAAACAAACAAACATTTTACTTTTTTCCTTCCTATAGAGAATCACACACAGTTCATCAAAGCACGATGTGGACAGTCCTCTGTGTACCGAGAATAAAACGCGTAAGCATGGCTGGTTTGGTGCCCTTGGTGTCCTGTCTGTTCAAAAGTCCCCTGACAGCTCCAAGGGTGACAGCCTAAAATTCACTGCACTCACTCCCAGTCCCTACCTCCATGTTGCTTTTGTGTATCTGAGGAGTCTTAGTCTGTCTTGCTGTAAGAAAACCAGAAATATAGCAGATCTCAGTTCCAGGCTTTACAAGATAAGGTAGTTTTATTTTTAAGCAAAATTTATTTCATTCATTTACATTTATGCTCTCTTACCCCTATGCTACTACGCATGGGGCCTGGAGGACAATGGATGCCAGCTATCAAATCTTCTTCACATCTCATGGCTCTCAGATTTATAGTTTTGGTTTCTTCTATGAGTTGACAGTGTTTGGCTTCTCTTACTGAGCTGACAGTATCAGCTGTTTGAGTTGTCAGGATTTACTTTCTGTACTTCTTGATTTGTTTGTCCGGGCTTCTGGTGACCTGTGAATCTAGTGGACATCAATGCTTGACTGTCTTTGTGGTGAAAAAGGTATTCCTAAACAAAGTAGATGATAGATATTGTTAATTGAGTTTTGTGGGCATGAGTTTAGATTTTCCTGATAAGAGAACATATGGCCTGATTCAGAAACAGATGATCGTGTAAGGTGTTAGAGAGATTCTTATGAGCAAGGCAAATGATTTTGCTTTCACAGGGTATTCACAGAGGTCTAATCAAGGGCCCATAAGAAATAGATATCTGCATTAAATGTCATTAATTCAACATGGGAATGTTGGCTTTCTGTTGGAAAAAAGATGAATAATTTTTCTGCAGGAAAAAGTAATAGAGGGAGTTTCTCAGCTGATACTGAGGCAGATCTTCAGATTCTATGATAAGCCGAGTCATATCTTCAGAAAAATTGGTCTGCTTAAGATAAGTCTAACAGACATGATTCCAGTCTCAAAGGCAAATGAAGTCACAATCTGAAACAGGGTTCAAATTGATCAGAGGGGTAAGAGGGTCAATTTCATGGATGTGACTGCATTAAATGATGCAGAAATTTATATATTGTTGCCTATTAGTGTCAGAAGTCACACTGTGCTGTTAGTACTGGTAGATTATTAGATATGTTTTCAGATAATCAGAGCCCCTGTGGTTGATTTTACCTCCCTAATTTCACAGAATATTTAGCCTGAGTAATTTAGTGGATTCCATGACTTTGTAACACTTAAAGGACCAATAATGCATGTGGTTGATGAGTCTCAAATTCACAGCCAATCCTTTGTGTGTCAGACAGTCCAGCCCCTGTGTCGTTCTTTCAAAGCTTTCTATTTTTTCAACACCCTTTATACAAATCCTTAACTGGGAATGATGTATGAGGAATAATAATATTAAAGCTATATAGATTTGCTACCAGTTTGATTTATGCAGTATTGCACATTTGACAGTTCTGCAGAAATTACATTCATGTTTCTTACATGTAAGAAGGGATTCACCTATCTTAAGATATCTAGAGTGAAACGTCTGTGAGTAGCCTGGGAATGATGGGTTCTTTTATAACCGAACAATAAATGCCTTCTAAAGGTGAGTCATTCTAAGGCTGATACTTTAGATAACTATCTCTGGAGGAGATGAATTCTCTACTCTAGTGGTGCCAGTCTCTTCACTGTCTGTCAGAGGATTCAGAATTTACTTTATTGTAAACCAGATTTAGACATCTAATTTGGACTGGGGCTTTGTGTTGCTTTCCCTGTAACCATTTCTAGCTTTACAAAGGTAATCTGTATTCCTTGTTGTCACATGCTAATGGCCTTGCCAAATGATTCATATCTGTTTGCACATGGAAACAGAGAGATTCAACAAAGGATAACTGGAATGCTAAATAGAAACTTGGAACTTCAAGAAGAAGATGGGTATACAACAAATGATAATTAATGGTACTTAGCTCCTTAAAGAAATTGCTGAAGTACTGTGCATAGCTAAGTCAGTGTAACTATTATTGCTCTCTAAAAGAAGCCTGAAGAATTATTTAATTCTGCAGGTAAAAAATTAATACCCACCAGCAATGGTAGTAAACAAATGAAAAGAACAGATAAGAAAGCAAAGCTGAATGTCAGCTGCAGTGTAGCAAAGGTGGTGCTTTTCACTGATCTTTTCTACCACCTACGAATATTTTCTCCTTATGTTTGTTTTTTTAAAATGTGAGAAATCCCATTTTT
Organism: Heliangelus exortis; assembly: GCF_036169615.1. Lineage (NCBI taxonomy): Eukaryota > Metazoa > Chordata > Aves > Apodiformes > Trochilidae > Heliangelus > Heliangelus exortis. Next base: position 34,782,086 of record NC_092422.1, read on the forward strand.
TGACTTTTTAATAGTTTCTAAAATGTATTTATTTGTTTTTCAACTAGAGGCCTTATCTGTAGCTTTGTCAGCTCACATCTGTGAGATAGAAAAGCCATCACTAAAGAATTCTAAAGGAGAGTTGTAGAAAGTATTCCCTAATCAACAAGGAGGGATGGTCTGTGTCAGTTGGGTTTCATTTCAACTCAAAACTTCAATAATACTGGCACGCTGGAAGTAATACCGTGCAGCCTCACATACTGCAGTATTCTCTACAGCATGAGATGGACACTACGATTCTGCAGTCTGCAGAGACTCCCAAGGGCCAAGATGAAGCCCTAACTCCATTTCTACTCTCCTGTTAGTTGTTTGGCTAATTCCCTGACCATCTGCAGAACTCCTTATTTATACCACTGTTTAATTTGCTTCTCTGAGGTGAGCTCTAGGAAGAAAGTGTGAGATGCCAATTCTATGATTCTATGATTCTATGTTTTCACCCCCTACTGTGTAATGTTATAAGATCTGTTGTTCAAACAAGGCAGCTGTGATTTAGCAAGCTGAATAAAATCCTACTTTGGATTGACTGACTAGGTGAGTGGTAAGTGAATATGTATGAAGGGAAGGCAAAGTTCAATGCCTTTAAGGGTCTTCTTGCACTCTGCTAAAGCCACAGAAAGAAACAGTTTGGTCTGTAACAAGTACGGAAGTCTGGTGGCAGAGGAAAGAAGTTTGTAGGTGGAAGTAAGAGCTTTTATTTGAACAGCTACCAAAAAAAGTAAAGAATCAAGCTCTCAGGCACATACAACTTTCTAAGGTAAGTATATGCACTGGGAGCTACATTTGAAAGAAAAAAATCTCCTCCTTGCTGTTTCCAGCTATTTCTGTGAACAAAAGAATGGAAATTTTTCAGATCAGTGAGAAATGTTGGCATCAGAAATGCATTTTGACCTGTACCTTAGGAGAGTCAACTACTGATATGTTTTAGCTGTCAATATAATTTGCGAAGATTTGTTTTACTTGTCTTCCCTTTTGAAAACATAGTATACACTGTGAAAATATTTACTGTTCTAGCTCTTGCCCTAGCAGAAGAACAATGGTCCCTATTTCAGGTCTCTGTCCTCATGACTACTCTAACTACATCACAAAGACTTGTGGAGAACTCCTTCCTCACTTGTACTTGTTTCCTTTGTCTGTAGATGCCTCCAGAATACTATTTTGACAACAGAGCTGTGACACCTAGAAGATATGCAGTCAAATATAATACTTGACATTTACATGCCTATTTTCTTTCGTAGATTTCAAAGAGAGCTATAAATAAGTGTAAACACTGCTTTTGTCATTTTATACATTGAGAAAGCAAGATGCAATCAGAGGCAGAGCGGAGAACAGAACCAAGTCTTCTCTCCAGACATGAAACTGTAATTTTAGAATAATTATATTGTCTAGTTTTTGTTTTATGGGGAAAAAACTTTTTTGAGGCTCCAGCATGCAATGTGCAAAACTCCCTATACTGTTTTCTTTGAAGAAACACACCACCTAAAAACTCTTATTTCCCTGTGCATTCTGCTTAGAGAGTTTCTGCTCAGTGTTCTTCCTGAATAAATAAGAAAATAGGTTATTTTTATGTCTTGGTTTCTGACTAAATTGCTGATAGCAGTCAAAACCCTTTCAGGGGGAAAAATAATCTTTGCTGAGAAAAGCATAAAGGAAGTTTGTATCTGCTAGACTAATTTTATAGCCTTTTGGGTGTTGATCTAAATATACTTATGAATGAAGATGTGATTTATGATTCAAGTGAAAAGGAAGATGATAAAGATGAATTAGAGCATCCAGTCCATTTGATCATCAAGCTGCACTGGCAATTCTTTGATAGAGAACAAAATTGTATAAAATAGATAAGAACAGAATTAAGAGGAAACTAAGAAGAAAGAAAAGATTATAAAGGAGATGATTTTGGGAGACTAAATAACAAAAAAATCCTTGAGCTGTCTATAAAAATAGCTCATTGTGGAATAGAAACGCCCAATTTGATTTGAGGAGCTTTAATACCAGACAGTGCTGCTGAATTAGGTCCAAAACAGCCTTTCCACAACCAGGCAATTAACAATAGTTAGGATCAGGAGCAAATAGTCAGGAGACTGTGTTAAGCTCTTCCTTGATATGAAATCAGAATTTAATTTAATTATTGATGTGAGTAGAGCTACAGCAGGTCACAGAAGGGTTTCCAGTTATACACATAGTTGTTTTTTGTTTTCACAGACCTATTTCATCATCTGCAGAGTGAAACTAATGCATACCTCTTTCAGGACTCATTGTGAGTTTTGTCAAAGTAATAAAACATTTTATTTTTGTGTTCTGGTGTTTATTAGAGATCTGTTGTGGCACTGTTCCAAAAAGTTTCCCCTTTGGGAAAAAAATACAAAACCAAAACCTGAAAGTCAATTACAGGCGTTTTGTGTTTAAACAAGAAAGTATTGAAGGTCTGCATTATTTTGATTTGCAAATGAAGGCAATTTGGGATTTGGATCTAAACACCACATACCCAAATCTCAGAATATTGAAAATGTAGAGAATAATTATTTTTCTTCATTCTCTAGGGTTTTATTCATTCTCTCTGGGCTTCAGACAGTCTTAATAGGTGTGATTGAAACAGTTAATTTAAAAATTCTTAAACAAGTAAACTGGGCTGTATTTATTACTGGTCAAAAGAAAGACTGTGAAGTACACTACTTTTTTTATTCCAGCATTTTTTATTAAGATATTCCTAATTTTACAATTCTCAGAAAAGCAAAATCCCAGTGCCACACATCTTACAGGCTATGGCTTTCTCATACCATCTACAGCAACTTAGCCCAGTGTTCTGAAAACACATTTACCCTTCCAAATTAGTGTTGTGCATTCCTGTGTTAAGGCTTCCTGACTGCAGAAGATCCTTCTGGGCAGAGTGCCCCTGAATCATTATCAGAACTTTACCTTTCAAAGACAAACCAGAGCTGTTTATGTTGCTGTGTAAGCTGCAAATGCTGATTTTTAGATACAGTATTTGACAGTTCACAGTGAGAAGCTATTACTAATTAAACAGTCTTGTTTTATGAACTTTGTGAACTTCATAAAAATTTTAGAAAACAGTGTCCACACTTAGTGCACACAGTTCGAGGTTAGGTTAGGTGCTTATTTATTCACTAAATTTCTCAGGCTTTCAGGACCTTTTAGCTCCATCTCGTTCCCTGCTTGACTCCTTGAGCCTGTTTAAGATTTATTTAATTTATTTTTATTTTTTTACATGATGAACTTTAAAAATTCTCAAGAAAAAATTATAATCTGCACGGTGCTTTGTTTTTAATACTTAATGTTGATGCTGTGTAACATGAGCTAATATTAAGTCAATGATAAGTTCAAGTGCAGTAAATGCTTTAGAAAGGAGATGACTGAACTGCTTTGATGCAATTTGTTGGTAAAATACACAAAGAATACACAGGGAAGATAATGAATAGGAGATCAATGGAAAACCAAATGAGAAACAGCAGAAGAAAGGAGATGGTAGGAGATCACAGATGCATTTAATGCAGACAGACATGAAAAAGAAAGCAAAGGACAAAGAATTCCAACCTAACAGTTGATTGCCATTGAGTCACCTATGACATGACATATTTCCATCTGTTTGTTGCAGGACTATCATCCATAAGCCTAGCTTTAGGCAAATGTCATTTCTGAGCATTGTGCTTCTGTGACACCTGTTGCTTTTGTAAATTCCAGTCATCTAATTCCTGTCTTTTCTATTGAATTTCTAGCAAAGCTCCATTTTTTAATGCATTTTATAAAATTTTCTTTGGGGGGAGGACAATTTCAAAGCAGAATGAGAGAGTGGGCAGTCTCATAAGCATCTACGTATTTACTGGATTTTACTGACCTGTTACCTTTTCGTAAAAAAATGTATTGGGTAGCTCAATATAAGTGGGAAGAATGGTGATGCAGAGAGGAGTCTTCTTGCTGCCCCACTTAGCAAACAAACTGATGCTGTTTCACTTTTACAGTTCATATATTAATAATGATGGCACGATGTAGTTTTCCTTCCTCTGAAAACTGGATGTATGGCACAGCAATACATTTTTGAAATACCTCTTAGTGCACCTAAATAATCTTGTCTCCTGATCTCCAAAGCAGAAACCTGAGAACATAATTAATCTATATTAGGTAATTTAAAAGTTTGAGAGTGAGTTCCTCAATGTTCATTCATAAGTTCTCAGTCACATGCACAAGCTGGACTGTTATCTTTATCAACTCTTTTTTTGGTTTTTTTTTTCTCAGTTCAATGAAAATCTCTGCATAGACCATTTGCTTACCACTTTATCTTCCTATTCAGTTTTTTTCTACCCTACAAAGATACTCCCACTTCAAAATAATAGATACCAAAATTATTGTTCCATCTAAACTTCACTACTGAATTTGGAAACCAGAGTAGAGTTTAGGTTTTTCCAAATCAGGGCACAGTATTTATGGTTTTCCTACCTTGGAAGCAACACTGATGAATAAACATAAAGGAGCAGTTCTTCAGTTTGAAGCTGTTTCTCCTGTATTAAACTCATCTTTGTACAAGGCACTCTGTTTATCTCTGGTCTTAACATGCTTTAAGGGTAATCACTGCTCCTTTTGTAAAAACAGGCTTTGAACACAACTTAGATAAAATGAAGTCAGCACAGAAACTAATGACATTTTTTCATGTCATTCTTTATCTCGATTTTAGCTTGAGCAGAAAAAAAAGAAGAGAAATCCAGTCAAGTGAAATCTGGCTTATGGCACTGGCTGCTGGAGTCATGTATCATATTACTTGTCTCCTATTGCTAATATAATTTACATCTTGAACCATGAAAGCTGAGGCACATGTTTCCTCTAGGGCTTGGAAGAACCAAAAAGATAATGAAAACATTGGGCTGGGATGCACACAAACTCAGTAGTCAGGTCATGTATTTTGAAGATACATTTAACAGTTAACAATTTTACAGGCATTCTGGAGAGTAACTCTTATCTCCCATAGAGTAATTTGAAGCATGAGTCAGTCACTTTGTCGTACATTTCAATACAACAATGCAAAATCAAGGGTCATTTCCATTCAGTTTCTCAGTACAAGTACAGAGCATAATTCAGTAGTTTGTGCTAGCCAAATGTGAAGTTAGCTGCAGAGGCAGAGGACCTCATAGATTTTCCTTTTATTTTTACTCTGTAGAATACAGTAGATAATTTCCAAAGAAAATACGCCTGTACAGCTGTTATGTTGTTGATAACTTGTCTTTCATCTGTGAAATCACTTTTAGACTTGGTACCTGCCTTGAAGATGAGCATTACATCTTTGCTACACTGCTAGATTCATTTGAAAGATACCCTGCTGCTGTAGCTTGGAAGGAGTGCTGTTGAATTTTGAGGGCTTTTTTGGATTCATGCGATGCTCACTGAGGACAGGCACCAGTGACAGGAAATTTATATAACAATTTTCAGAAATAATAGCAGGAACCAAAGGTTGTAAAAGTGAGTATAAAGGGAACTTTCTTAGCACGAGCCTGTTTTAAGTACCACTCAGCATTCATCTGGCTCTTCTCTAGTGTCTGTTCTAATAATACTTTCCATGACTACAATATTTTAATAGCAACATGCTCAGCTAATATCTACAAAGTAAGCAGATATCCATCCCACTTAACAAATTCATTTGCAGAGAGGTAGGTGGCAAAACAAAAATTCAGATCTCTGTGCCCCCTGGGTTTATTCTTACTGCTTGAACTAAAAAGGGAGCTCTGTTATCTCAAGCCAGAAAACATGCTTTCAGATTTTATGTGGTGTTTTTTTAAATGCTATTTTAGGGTGATGTTTATCTCTAAAGAGCCACACAGTCTTAATTCAGAGGGACATTTACTGCAGCCTTAAAAGTATACTGCAATCTCTAATTGATCAATGCTGTTTCCAAGGTGCAAGTGCTGATTAAGGAAAAAAGAAAAGAAACAAAAGAGAAAAATGTCAATAATAGCATGATGATTTTAACTGGAATATGGGCATTACCACATTTATATGGGGGTATAATGCTGTGGATGCAGTATGATCTGTGAAATTATTTTATACTTACTATCAAATATATTGAAAAAAAGTAGATTTTTAAAGAGTAATGATTTATTTTTCACTTATTTCTGTTTACAATAGGCAAAAAATATACCTCTAAGTATTCGTTGCTTTTTTCTTCTGTTAATCTAGAGAAGCTGAGGTTCTGGTTCCTTCTATGTTTTGCAGATCATGAGCTAAAAATATCTGAGCTGCATTACACTTGTTTGTATGTCCCCAAGTTGCCATCAGAACTCCCTGCAGCATTCTCATATGCCTGAAAGAGGGAGAAGGCATGGAGAGAAGACGATATTTATATAAGCCCTATTCTCATAGATCAGAGAACAGTCTTTCTTTCCAAACAATTTCTCATTGGATAGATAATTAGTCTGATCTTGAAACAGCTGGAGAAATAGTGCATACTTACTTCTGCATCTGACTGTTCATTTTACTCATGCAGTGGTTCAGAGTCATGAGGCACACACTTATTTTTTCCTGATTACTTGAAAATTAACTCATTATAGAAGGGGAGCTAGTTCTACACCTGAATATATGGGGCCTAAAGCAGTCATCTTTCTGTTTTGGAGAATTTAGGGATGTGGATACATAAATCTAGTACCTTTCTTAATAATTTGAATAGTGTGCTCTCCTCAGATGGCATTTCACAGTTTTTAAAAAAACCTGTGTTTTGTATTTTTGGGAAACACTATGAGCTAAGCAACAAATGACTACTCTACCTGCAATATGCTGTTGGTCTCAAACAGGCAATAATTAGTGTGAATGGGTGTGCTGCCTTACCTTGAAATCAGATTTTGCCTATTATATTGTTTTTCTCTTAAATGAAGAAAGTTTCACTTGGCTGCCAGCTCATTTACTTAGGTTAGCAACAATGCCTCGCTTTAGTGTGTGCTGTATGGTGCTATAGCATGAACATTTGAGGATTTGATAGTCTGGCTTGTGTCAAACAAACAAGTGAACAAAACCAAAACATGTCTTGTTGTCAAAATTATAAACCTAAAATACTCAACAAAAAGAGTTTCAAAGTAATTAAAATGGCCTATATGTAAAGAGACTGCAAATGTAGCCATATAAAAGCATTAATTTTATACTTCTTAAAAATTACATTATGCCACCATTTTATCAGATCTTTCTGCTCTGAGGTCTTCAGATTCACAGTAAAGGAGTAGGAACTGAAACTACTGTGGAAGCATATTTGCATCTCCATACAGAAGATCTGACCCATAGTTAAAACATGAATATAATGTTCTGCATGACAGTCTCAGTATGACAAGTCTGACATGACAGCCACTGCATCAGAAGTCCTTTTACTCCCTTTTGGCTTGTTTTTTGCATGACTATTAGACAGGCCAGTAGAGTGCATTCATTTCCAGTGTATCATTTTACATACATTTTGCAGGCATGAATTATCACTGATGCAGCATGACTTACTTCTGCATTAGTGTTCTGATTATCCTGAGGACTAGTGCTAGTGTACCCTACAAGTTTTTATAACATATGTTTTGTGCAGTTTGCATTGTACAGATGTATGTTGGCAAAGTAGGAATCTTTACAGCAGAGTTTAAGTGCTGAAAGGAGATTGTAGTGAGGTGGGTGTTAGCTTCTTCTACCTAGTGATTAGTGATAAGAAAAGACATAATGGGCTCAAGTTGAGCCAGAGGAGGTTCAGATTAGGTATTAGGAAAAATTTATTCACCAAAAGAGTGATAAAACATTGGAACAGGTTAACCAGGCAGGTGGTGGTGGTATTAAAACAATGGGTAGATGTGGCACTTTGGGATATGTTTTAGTGGTTAAAGTGGTGTAAGGTTGAAGGCTGGACTTGATGATCTTGAAGGTCCATTCCAACCGTGAAGATTTTATGATTCTAAATGAATCGGTACAACTGGCAGAGGGGAAGTGTTACTTTTAGCAAGGGGAAGCCTAAATCTTTCTCTGAAACCTCCCAGAACAGAGATCCTCATACTGTTGTCCTTCAATTGCTATTGCTCTTATGGACATTTTTTTTTCATACCCATTGATTATTTTATGCTGTCTCTCATTATTTTCAAATCGTACTAAATTGCATTGAAAGAGGGCTAAATGCATTCAGCACTTTCATTCATCTTCCTTACTTGGCCACAGGCACACTATCTCACAGTTAACAGAAAAAAAAATTATCCACATAATTGAAACTGAGAAGTAAGCTGTCTTGCCAGGTGTTCTCTGAAAGGTGGTTCTCCTTAAGAGTGTGATTAATCTCATCCATCATTCGCCATGTATAAGGTAGATGTCTAAGTTAGTTATTTATGTTCTATCTATAAACAATGAGGAGAGATAAGAATCCCTTAGACATTTCTTAAGTTGGGCACTCTCAGACTTTAGAAGTGCTTGTTGCTCAACATTGTCTCCAAAGAGCCTTTGGTATCTCATTTACCCTAGACAGAGATTTTTTTAAGCAGTTACAGTTAGGTGAGATGAAATCCATCATCAGGTACTACAGTGTGTTGTGCAATGAATGCAGCCCACTGTGACAAGAGTTCACATTGCTAGTGGGCTCAGCTTGGCCAAATAAGAAGTAATTTAGAAGCAGAGGACTTAAAACAAGCTTCCAAGACCAAAGGAATATTTTAATGCTTCTCAGAGACATGTGAGGACTCATACCTAATCTATGACAATACATAGATCCACCTCTTATCCCCATTCTTCTGATAGGCACCCCTGGAGACCTCATATGGAAGTTATAACCAGCTGAATTAGAAAAAAATGACTTACCATTACTATAGCATTTTGAATTGATAGCCTTAATTTGTACCCAATTTTTGCCTTTCTTGCTTCCTTTATGTCTATTTTTTCCTAAAATAGAGTCTCATAATATTCTTTTCTGCTTTGTCACACGTGAAATACAGCTGAAAAATTTTTTTGGGGAATATCCATGTGAGAAACGGCATTCATATCTATTTTAATTTAATGACTCAAGTATCTCTGATTGATAACATGGACACAATTAAAAGAATGCTTACCTATATATTCCAAATTTCTACTTGGAGCTAGGAGCAGTGTCTCAGCTCATTTCCATGGCAAAGTCCCTTACACCTTCAGGATGTTTTATTTGCAGGACTGTGTTCCCTGTTTGAATTTGTATCTCTAACTTTGTAGAGGTATTCAGAATTTCATTATCTGTGTGCTTTAAAAACCATGCTAAAATCCTTTATTACTAAAAGGAGTTCAAAGCAATGAAACTTCAAATACAGATCCCTTGAGCTATTATGTAAGTGTCGTGTATTGCACAAAATTTAAATTAATAGTAATAGTAGAGAAGTTAGGCATGGAACAAAGAAGTGACTTTATAGTGACTTTCCAATATCTGAAGGGGTCTTTCAAGAAACTTGGGGTAGCACTTTTTGCATGGGTGTGTAGTGAGAGTACAAGGGGAAACTGTTTAAACTTGGAGAAGATTCAGGTTAGACATAAGGAAGAGATTCTTTAGTTCGAGGGTGTTGAGGCACTGGGACAAGTTACCCAAGTGTCCTGCTTTGGGCCAGGATAAGGGTAATTTTCTGTTTTGTACTTTTGCTTTCAGATAAGTCTCTTGTAAGTAGCTGCACTTGCTGAAATTAACAGCAAGTTTCTCAGACAGTGTCTGCTTCTAGGACTGATAACACTCGATGTTTATAGTTACAGCCAGAGACTGGTGTGCAGAGCCAAGGACACTGCTCAGTTGTGGGGAACATTTTGCCCTCTGGAAGGAGAGAAGGAGTGAAAAGGCCACACCTGAAGCCCTCCCTTAGGGAGGAACAGACAAGATAGATAGATAGATAGATAACAGAGTATTCCATCCCATACATGTCATACTCAGTATAAATTTGAGGGATCATGAGGGTCAAACCCCTTCCTCCCCTTCCTGATTCCCCTTCTTTGCCTGTCCCTGTTTACTTCAGCATCCTGGGAGGATTCCGTCTGTTTGTCTGCCTGTGATCCTGATCCATGCCAGCCTGAATCTGTGTGTTCCTGCCTCCTGATCCCAACTGCTGCTGACTCCAGGAGTCCAGCCTGGACTTTCCCTGGGCTGCCCTGCAGCCTTGGTGGTGACATGAGAGTTACTGGAGGAGAGGGGGGAGGAATGTGGTATCAATTTTCCTGTACATTTGTATATATTTAGTAACCTGATATAGTGGCAGGTGTCCCTACACATGGCAGGAGGGTTGGAACTAGATGATCTTCCAACCCAAACCATTCTATTATTTGACGGTCTTATGTAATGAGTTAAAAGGAACATCAATATGTTAATCTTGGTTATGGTATTACCTTAATGATCCTTTGCTCATATGCATTATAGTTGCCATAAGTAATATGCAAACCACAGCTTAAAGGTATCTTGGAAATATTTAATTTAGATTTGTGTATGTGCTTTCAGTATGTGCCATGAAGTGGTGTATAATTTACAAGTTAGCTTGCTGATTTACTTATGTTTCTGAAGTTATAGCATAGAAGCTCTGTGATGCTCTACATCAGTCTAAGAATTTTTACTGACTAGTTCTGAGACCCTGTGGTGATAGTAGCATGCTAATGCAATATTTTTAGGCAGGCTCAGTCTTACCAGATATAAATGTTTTAAGACAGAATGCACTGTTACAACCAGGTAAATTAATTGTTGCTCTGACAAAACACTTGCTCCTGTGTGATCCTATACCTTTAAATATTTATTATTTCCCATTTAGTTTTATTTAATTTTCACTTAATTTTTATTATTTCCCATTTCATTGTGCGTTGTCTGCATTCCATTACTTTAAAACACTTCAACAAAATATCTATCATGTTAATGGCAGTGCTGTTTCTACTCCTTTCCTCTCCTTTCACACATCTAGCATTTTTAATTTCATGCCACCATTTTAATACTAGTTAGACTGAAAAATAAATACAAAGTTGGCAGCAACTATAAGAGGACTTGAGAATCTAGGTAAAATATTCCGTGACAATTCTCTAAAATCCCTAACCATAGTCACAGAATCACAGAATGTTAGAGGTTGGGAGGGACCTCGAAAGATCATCAAGTCCAATCCCTCTGCCAGAGCAGGATCACCTAGTATAGGTCACACAGAATGCAGCCAGGCAATAATCTTTTTTGTCTCAATAGCTCCTTTTTCAACAGAGCAGGTCAAGTACTAAATGTACTATCCCTACAATTCTAACTTTGAGGGTTTTTTTGTCCTTCTTCTCTTTCCATTAGGTTGCTTCTTTTCTTTGTTGTCTCTGCCTTGTGAATATTATATTGCTACTGTTTTAATGTTTTCATTTGTTCCAGAAGCTTAAGTAGAAAATCCAGCCTGAGGCTGGATTGCTCTTTCTTCTACAGAAGTTGAGAAACAGACTAGACTGACCTTTTTAGCACTTGCTTCCACATTTTCAAGAGCTATGAAAAGGGACCTGCACGGAACAAGATGACACTTCCTTGCTTACTAATGATTCTTTTTATTTCTTCTCTGTGAACAAAGAAAATGCCTTATTGGCTGCAACTTCAAAAATCTGTAGGTAGTTAGAATAGGGAATCTGGAGAGGTTAGGTAACTTTTCTTTTTGTTTAAAGAACTCTTTCTGCAGTTCTAAAGTCTTCAAAGAGAAGAGATACAATTATTTGTTTTGTTATTATTGTTATTATTATTTTTTGTTTGTTGTTGTTATTACTAATTTTCCTGAAGTAATAAAGTATTCCTCAAAATCAGACTAATATAAAATTCACTATCCAAGCACTCCTAAATTTTGGAGGAAGAGAGACTAGAAGAAGGAGATTTCAGAATCCTCATAATATAATAAGTCTCTGTTGTTACCTTAATGACTCAACACCAAGACCTAAATTCTTTTTTATTTGCCTGCACTGACTCAGTCAGAAAACATACCTGTGCTTGGTTTTCAGCCTTGCAGGGAACACAGTAGTGACACAGTAGTGATCGCAATACAGTAATGATGTCCTCATTGTCCTCATTGTTACCTTTTCAGAAAATATGACACACTCACTGAAAATACCCCTAAGTCCCATCTGCCACAGAAGATGCGAAGGTCCAACTAACGGACCAGAGGGCTACTTCTACATTTGTCAACAAATACTTAACCAATTCAGAAAGAGCAACTTTAGCAGCAAGCACTGAAAAACCTTGCTTTGATACGTCTCATTTAGTTTAGTGCTTGAGACTCATGTCAGACACAAACTTGAATTCATTTGAGGTCTTCTGGAATTCCTGGTTTTCTGTTTAAAAAAAAATGCTTCCTTTGCTTTTAATAGTATGTTGTGAAAGGTCATGGTTATAAGTAAGACAAAAGATTTTCAACTCTCTCAAATAGGAGAAGAAAAAAACCTGCTAGCTTAGAATCTGCAGGAGCCCACTGCAAGCAGGGCTGTCAAATGAAAGGGCAACAGGCAAGTACCAGCTCATGTAAACAAACCAATTATTTCCTGTTTTGGAATGTTGAGTTTATTTCTTACTGGTCTAAAGAAGATAAAACAAGATTTTCAGTTTTTTTGTAGAAAAACATTAGTACTTTCTGTGGCAATGGTCACAGTAGTTCCTCAAGAAGAAGCTTGCTCAGCACTTTTCCATGGCTGTCTGAGAATGTCTTCTGGAACAATTAACAAACTCTACCAATGCAGATAATGTACCCCCTCAGTCAATGAGGACATGATGTCAGCCTACAAGTTCCTGCTGACACAGTTCATCCAGTATACACAGTTTTGTCAGCAAAGTCCAGGGGAGACAGGAACCTCAGGAAAGGAGCAGTAGATTAATTCAGTAAACCAGACATATACAAATCGTTAATTCAAAGGTGCTGAGGGACCTCTCTGCTATCACTTTGAGGCCTCTGTTATCTTTCAAAAGTTATGATGAGCAGGGGAATTCTCCAATGACTTGGAAAAAAAACCCTCAGTCCCTGGGGAGAGGAACATTCACTGCATACTGGGCTTCACTGGTAACAGCAAAAGCTTCAGGAAAGTGGTTATTCACATCTCCTCAGCAGTTTGGATGAAGCCTGTCTGAGTACTGTGTCCAGATTAGGCCTCCCAGCAAAAGGGAGATATCAACAAACTAGTTCAGCAGAGGGACACTAAGGGTCTGGTGGACTTGAAAAGCTGAGGGACTGATGTGGATTTCATGGAGCTATGAAATTTTTAAGTAGATACAGAAGTACATTGAAATCATAGCATGCAATCCATTTTGGTTACACTTCAGAATAATTGCTAGGAGAGCTATAACACATGTATGCTTTGAAGTATGAAGGTGCTATCTAAATAATGGCACAGAAAATGAATTAATTCAGCTCTAACTTGAAAGCCAGAGCCCAGTGGCACATGACTCTCACCAACTACACTCTCTACAACTGCTTGAAAGGAGATTTTAGTGAGATGGGGATTGGTCTCCTCTCCCATATAACTGGCAGTAGAACAAGAGGAAATGGTCTCAAATTGCGCCAGAGAGGGTTCAGACTGGATATTAGAAAAAGTTCTTTTACTGAAAGAGTGATCAAGCATTGGAACAGGCTTCCTAAGGGAGATGGTGGCATCACCATACCTGCAGGTGTTCAAAAAGCATGCAGGCGTGGCACTTCAGGTTGTGGTTTAGTTGGCATGATGGTGTTGGGTTGACAGCTGGACTGTCTTTGAGACAGAGATCTTTGAAATCTTTTACAACATTTATGATTCTATGATCAGGACAATGACAGCATTATGACTTTCTCTAAGTATTTATGCAGAAGTGCGTAAGAATTCTTCCTGCTAAACAGAGTTTCAGTGGTATTGGCTGTTTCCTCTGCTGCTGCAGTGGATTACTGGACAGTGTATAGTGGAATCTGAACTAAAGGCCATGTTTACAAAATAACTGGTATGGGTATGGGCACTCTACTTTAAAATATTTAATCTCAGAGCTGTGAAATGTCATCAATACAGTTGTTTCACAAAGAAATGATTTGTGATTCTGAATCAAATCTATTTTTTTTCTTTACCTGTGCAACAGGTAAATGACTCAGCATTACTTGATACAGATGCAGAAAACTAAAGCCAGTCACTCTGAAGGCTGGTTTTTGATTTACTTTCTGATTTCCCTTCTACCCCATCTAATTTTCTCCCTTTGTGATCAGTTTGTCTTTGTCTATGAGGAAAATTATCTTTGTGTAAATTGCCCTTGATTTTCTAAAATCAGTAATCTCTGGTGTTTTATCCCCCATTTTATTTTTTCCAGTAGTGATATAAAATATTAAATAAAGAGGAAAACCTCAAGGTAAGGCTGAATTCCCTAGAAACCAAACAACTTTATCTGAAATCAGGCACACTTGCCAATGGGTCCAGCTTCAGTATTTTTCAATTAAATTATCTTTTGAGATGTTTGAGTTTGAAGCTTAAGCCAAAATCTAGAAAAAAATAATCTTTCTGACTTCAAACAAAAATAGGCAAACTCTGCATGACTTTGCAAGCTATTTTCATCTCCAATGTGTCAGCTACATTTTTAGTTTGAATATCATTGGTTGTTGTTATTTTAATTTTCTTTGAGAAAGCTCTTACACAGCAAGCAGCTAAAAGTTTTCCTTGTTAATTTAAAATATGTAAAACAAGAGTGTTCTTTAATCTTAACTGTTTCCTTACAACATGAAGGCTCATTCTGAGAGGCTACTGAGTGCAGTCTTTTGGGATAAGGGTATGGAAACAGATCATGAGTGGGTTGATTTGCCACATATCTTCAGTTTCCTCTGTATACACCAAAATTTTGAGGCATCAAATTTACTTATTTTCTACATTTTTTTTAGCATTTCTTCCTTTCCACTCTATTTTTATATAAAGAGCATTATCTATTTGTCTGTCTGTCTGCCTATCTATCTATTTTATATATTTATCTATCCATACTCAGGTTTTTAGTAGAGATGAGTAGCAGAATACTTTTTATACTAACTTCAGACTATTGCACATAACACAATTAGGAAGTCATATATCTTTTTCTCTTTTCTTTTTTTTTTTTTTTTTTTTTTTTTTTTTTTTTTTTTTTTTTCTCCCACCTAAACTACCTTCTCATATTTGCAGGCAGATACTGAATTTTCCTGGATGCTTTCATCTCCTGATTTCTGTCTAATGGCTTGATCAGTTTTCAGATGCATTGATAATCACAAAAATGAGATAATGCAGAAAGTACAAACAGTAGTTCCAAAAGCAAACCCCAATAATACACACTTATTCTATCCCACCACCTTCCTCTCCTTTGTTTTATACTGTGGAAGTAAATACTGTTATTTATTTGCTACTAGAAAGGGAAAAATACTGAATTAATAACAGTCCTGTCCCTGAGGTATCCTCATTTCATATCTGGTAAACAGACTGCTGACCCAGGGAAAGTAAAGCAAGAATGTGAGCAGTGCAAATATTGGAGATGAAGTGTAATTGAAACTACAGGATTTATGTTGCATTTTAGCTGTTCATTACCTCATGGACTAAGCAAATATATACTGAACTTTAGAGAAATGCTCCAAGTATTACCCTTTTTCTGTTTTTAATTCTATTGGCACACTGTCAGCCACAGAATAATAGAAAACTGAAGTGCAGAAGTTAAGTGTTTTTATAGTCAAATTTTCACAAATTTCTAAAAGAGGAAAAGAAAGAGGGAAAGAAAGAGATTTCTCAGATGCAAAATGACCTGGGGCTAAATCCTTAAAAAAATTTATCCTCTTTGCCTGTCTACTGCTCTGGGATGAGTCTAACTAGCATAAGTACTCAGGACCAGATTCTTTCCTCTTAATATCATGCCCAAAATTTAAATGTGTAGTGACTTATGCTCCATTTGGTCAAAATTCAAGTATGACCTCCTCTAAGCCCAGAAGCAATGCATTCCAAGAAAAAGGAAGGTAGGCAAGAATGCCAGGAGACCATGCATTCATGAATGTATGAATGAACAAGGAGCTGCTTAGATATAGAAGAATGTCTTCAGAGATTGGAAGCAAGGACAGGGAGGCTGGAAAAAAAATACAAAGAACTTGTCTAAGAGTCCAGGGATCAGATTAGGAAAGCTAAAGTCCAGATAGAATTAAACCTGGCCAGGAACATCAAATGTAACAAGAAAAGCTTCTATGTGTGCATCAGTGATAAGAGGCAGACTAGGGAAAATGTGGGCTCTCTCCAGAAGGAAACAGAGGGTTACCTGGGATATGGGAAAGGCTGAGCTACTCAATTGCTTTTTTGCCTTGGTCTTCACCAGCAAGGGCCCTGGCCACACCACCTCAGGAGAAGGAGGATCGGCGCTCGGCAGGAGAAGAGCAGATTCAAAACCATCTAAAGAACCGGGAAGTGCACGAGTCCATGGGACGTGGTCAGATCCATCAGCGGCTCCTGAGGGAACTGGCAGATAGAGTTGCAAAGCCACTTTCCATCCCATTTGAAAAGTCATGGCAATCAGGTGAAGTTTACACTCACTGGAAGATAGGAAAAATAACTCCCATTTTCAAAGAGGGAAAAAAGGAAGACCCATGGAGCTACAGGACAGTCAGTCTAACCTCTGTGATCAGCAAGATGGAGCAAACCCTTTTTTACAATATTTCAATAAAGTATGAGCTTAACCTTAGATAAAGCAAATACAGTTTGATGTGTACTCACCTCGCACACAACTCAAAAAGCAAGAAGAAAATCCACTCAAGAAGATGTCCAGGCATGTGCAGATGTTTCCAACATATTTTCCAGGATGAGAATTGATTTTGCCAGGAGAGTAATAACACGAATCAGATGATGTAAGAATGCCAAGTTCTGATCAAACTTTAAGTTGCTTATATGCAACTATGAAGAAAAGAAAATGGAAAATCTTAATGAAGTTTCTTATACTTGTCAATCAAGGTGTATGAGAGATTTGAGACAGAAATTTGTGTGTCTTTATGGAATTTATATTAATTTCTGTGTGATAATAATTTCTCTTTAGGATGCATATTGTTCTACATGTTTTTTAAACTATACTGTAGCATAAATTTACACTATGAGCCATAGAATTTGTTTTGTTAATTCATTTCTGAGAGTTATTAAAAACCACTCAATATTAGAGAAAGTTGAAAAATTCAGAGTGTGTTGCTTGCATATTGTCATCAATCTTTTAATAAAGTTTTTATTGCTCTGAGGTTATTTATTTGATTAATGTACTCTAGGCCTTGATATAAATTTTGTTCCTAGGCAATATGCTTAGATGTCCTTTGCCATTTTATTTTTTCAATTTTAAAGGGTTTTTTTGCCTTAGTTCAAAGAAACTTCTGACATTTCAATATGATTGCAATGCACTGTGAAATCATATTAATCTATTTCTGAGACTGAGAAAATGCTCTCATCCACATCATGCTATCCATTGCTATAAAAAAATAGTAAAATACAGAAATAAAAGCTACAAAAACAAGGGAAAAGCACAGCAGCCAGGTAACCTGCACAGCTGCTGTAAAAAGGCTCCTACAAAAGTGGAGCACAGCTTATTCCTTTTGTCCATTTTTTTTTCACATTTTCTTTGTGGCTGGGAGATAATGCCATTTACTTCTTTAAAAATCATTGCTAATCTGATTTAATGGTTTTGTGATGAGCACATTTATGTGACCATGGCTGACATTGACATTAAAATATTTTCTGTTTAGATTTCTACAAAGTGAATTTTGTGTCATGTCAGTCTTTGTAACATTATTAAAATGTGTAAAATAGGCCAGACCCTTTTACAGTCTTTGATGGATGTTTGGAACTGGGAAATGAGATATGACTTGGATGATACAGAGTAGAATTCAATAAAGTTAACAGAGCTGAAGATGTCTATTTGAAAGAAAATTAAACCACTTCCATGTCACATATTACATTTTAAAAAAAGATGAATCTTGGCTTTGTGTAAGTAAGCATAGATTCATGAACACCAAGAGAGGTCTGAAAAGCTTTGTCTGCTATTTGAAACCTGTCAATATTAGCAGCTTCAACCTTCTGTTTTTGCCCTTCAGATAAAGAGGGGATTTTATAAACAACAAAACCTATTGTCTGTGTTTTACTTTGTGGCTGCACTACTATTTTAGCACACCTTTTTTGTATCTTGCTAGAAGTAGGGTTTTGCTGTAGTTTTAGATTGTTCCTTTATACTTACTGCTTGTGCTAGTTTGGGATAGCCTCCTCTGCTGCACAAACTGAAAGAGCAGCACCTAATATCTCTGCTTTTTATGTCATTGACCACCAAGAAGTATTTTTGTCTTTTGAAAAAAACACTCTTAGTCTTTGATTTTACAAATTCTCCCAAATGAGCTACTCCAAGGCTTTAAAGTCTTTAGGAGTAAGAAGGTTGTTACAGGATTAGCATGTAGGTATGGATTTTCTGTATTCTGAGGCTTATCTTTATTATTACATATTGTGCAGCAAGTGAAAATGCCTGGGTAAGATCCAAGACAGTTAGGACTGAAATGTGGGTGCCAAGACAGAAGAATGACAATCAGTATCTGTCAGAGATGTCATATACAGTAAAAATGTCTCTCAGTAGCAGCTTGGGTAGGGTTAGTATTTACAAGCTTTATTGTAATTCTAATTATTTAAAAATTTTTCATGGAAAATAAAAATTTTAGCACTATATGGTTACAATTTCTTTAACTAGATGTTTGAAGACTCTGTGGAGATGAGAGTATTTCAACATAAAAATCCTTGGGAACTGCATCTTTAGGAAGTATCAATTTTGTGATGCATTCTCTAGAGTTTCATGCAGTTTGGGAGCCTATTTTTTTATTTTCTTGAATGGTCCTTCTCCCTCTCTTGATGAGATAAACCTTTAGGGATTTATTTATTAAAAATATATTTTAAAAATCATTAAATACATTTATTCCTGTCTCCTACATTATTGAGTCACAATGACTTGAGGAAAGGATAGCAGAATCATCAGAAATATAATCTAATTTGATGTTATTAAAGTAACAATCACATTTAATTAGAAATTATCTTTCTTCCTCCATTCCTTCCTTCCTTTCTTTAAAAATCATATAAGACAAAGTCTTTGCCCAATCAAATCATCTGGGTTCCTGTATTCATTTTATATGCCAGGATTTTGTATAACAATTCTTTACATAATCAGTTTCATGCCTTTTTATTCATATCCAGATTGAAGGACTTCATGCAAAATTGATTTTAATATGTTTATTCAAAGCGAGTAATATGCTACTAGTTTATGTGTAACTTCCTGCATCAGTTGGGATTTTATGTAGTGAGACTAGCAAGCAATGGCACAATACTCGTACTCACATGATATTGAGCTGTACCACATTCTTACTAGGTATGTTGTGAATTAATCTGCTGCAGTTTTCCCATGAGCAAATAATGATTACTCCAAAGTCATTATGATTTCAACCTTTTGACAACATTTGTTGTTGTCTCAGTGACATGCTATTACCCTTGTCACGATTTGGTGTAAAACATCTCTCATTCAAGCACCATTCATTACCCCTGGGCTAGACTTGCATTTGGTACACATCAGTAAAGGGGCAGGAGGTCAAATCTCAGTGAATTAGCTGTCCTCTGTGAAAAAATAACTCATCTCAGAAGATAATTTTTCTCTAAAAACCTGTAACATTTCAATTCAGTAAAGTTAGATTCTATTTGGCTTATATACTGAAAGACCTGCTTACAAACCATGCTCACACTGTCTCATGTTTTCTGGGTTGTCCCCAGGTACAGATTTGTGCATGGTGATCATGCATAACATTGCCTGAATGCATAGTATTTTAGTAGCAGCTCTGAAACCTCGAACTGCATTTTACTCCTTTCACCAATGGTACAGTGTGAAATTTTGTTTGGGAAAATATAGTGTCTTGTTTTTATAAATCATCTAATTGTGTACCAAATATAATAAATTTTTATTTAATTATCATCCTTGAAGGCACCTGTTAGTAAAAAAATACTGTGAATTTGCATTCTGATTGTAATTCTGTTCATGTAATTTAAACAACTGATTCATGCTGGAATTTTATGCACCTAGCTAAGTAGCCCTGCAAAATATATACATATAGACATGTGGGTTGCTTTCTGTCTTAGAAGACTGATACATGGTGTGGTCATGGCTAAGGGTCAGACTCTTTCTCTGAAATACCTGGTAGACATGTCAAAAAGACCACTTTTCACAGATCTGTGTAAGGCATAATATCTAGCTCAGTGGCATGGTTTCAAGATGGTTTGGAATTCCCTACAATTAGAAAATGCAAGGTTCATTTGCTTCTATATAGGGAGAAGCTCACACTGCTTATGTTCAGTGATCTCACATCTGAGTACTGGATCTGGTGCCTAAATCCCTACCTTGCCCCTTCATGCTGTTGCTCATGTTGAGTTGGAAGTGCTCTTGAGCAGTTCTCCAGAGGCTCCTGGCCACTTGCACAGGATCACAGTCAGTGATCCCAGTCATCCCTGTATGAAGGCACATGTAAATATAAAGGGAGATCGGTTCCTGCCAACTCTCTGCTCAACTCTCAGCCTGGTTACAGCAGATATTGAAGGTGAAACACCTCGGTGTGGTTTGAACTCTCTGAGCAAGCCTGGTCTTTCATTCACTGAACAAGAGATCTCACCACTGGAACATTACATTGTACAACATGTTGCCTTATCTCCTTTGGACACATTTTAGAGGAAGATTGTGTTTTGCTAGGTTTTCTGTAGGGGTAATTAAGACATCTGCTGCCAGCAGAAGATGCACTCCCTGTGGTTCTGAATCCTTGGCTGACATAGGCTTTTGCTGGCCTCTTGGTGACCTGCATCCTGGCTCATCTTTGACCAAGAGGTGGCTAAAGACATATATCTTTGCTCAGAGAGTCCTGTTAACCTTCAGATTCCTTTTCTTAAATTACTCTTTTATATACATGTCTCTCTCTCAAGCACGAAGATAGAGGATAAGGAACTTGCCCAAGGAATGTGGGAGCCAGAGCCTTCCCTTCATATATACCATGACAATAGATACTTTAGACATACATATGTCACTTTAAAAAACTAACCTTTAAGATTTATGTACCTTAACACTTGTATAGCAATGTAAAATGACTTCTATCCGGCTCATTAAAAGAAGAGTAATTTGGGGATGAGTTGCTGAATTCCCTTCACACAAAGCATATTCCTCATTTCCCGACTTATGACTATCCCTATGAAATAAAAATAAATCAAAAATTCTAGTTATTTATAAAAAAAATTGCACTTCATAAAAAAAAAAATTCAATTTTGATTCCAGCTTTCAGCCTCATGTAAATTAGTTAGAAACGAAAATAAATTAGATGAGTCACAGAGACAGAAATCAGGATTCACAGTGGAACCTGCCATCTTTTCTATACTGTTTTTAATCAGTGTAAATTGTTGTCAGCTGTGTCATCTATGCAGGTCTTAAATTTTTAAGCAGATTATAGGTGTGGTTATTATTGTAGCTATTTTGGAGCTGGAAATGTCAGTAATTAAGGATCTGAAAGGAAAAGGGAGATAATTGTGTTCACTGAAAGGGACTTAGCAGGGATTCATGTGATGTAACATAATTTTCTTCATTAGAATGAGAAGCTTTTATTCTTTTCTTGTAATTACCTCCACAAGTGAAAAGCCAGAGCTTGAACCTGTTTGGCTCTAGAAATGTACATGGCCCTGTTGATGAGTGCTGAGAGTATTTGCTTCTGTGCTGTTCTCTAACAACACTACAGGTTCCCACTCTATGCAAGTTGAGCACATTTATTTAAAGTAAAACCCAACGAAACACTGAAGATTTTTCCTTAAATTTCAGATCAAAATTTCATAAACATCATCTCTTTTTATATGCAAATATACATATCATAGAATCATAGGAAGGCTAGGGTTAGAAGGGACCTTAAAGATCATCTAGTTCCAACCCTCCTGCATGGGCAGAGACACCTTCCACTAGATCAGGTGGCTCAAGACCCCATCCAACCTGGCCTTGAACACTTCCAGGGAAGGAGAAGATACAACTTCCTTGGGCAAACTACTTGTATCAAGCCAAAGACATGATTAAAAGAAATGCTGTCTGAGTGGTTAAGCGATAGTAAAATGGAAGAATACCTATCTGTCACCATAGGAGAAATGATGATTTGAGGTTATTTAGCTTGATTTTTTTGAAAAACTTTGGTTAAAATATAAAGTAAGATTTTTAACAAAATGAAAAAACATGATTGCTATGAGATCTCATGACTGTAGTCTTGACAGCCAAAAATTCATGGTAATGAATCACTAAGAAACAAATCAAAAGAACAGCCAAGTTGTTTGAAAGTCAGGAGCTTGTCTACTGTTTCTGGTGACCAGAGTCACCATGTCCCTTCTCCAGTGGAAGACAGGGGTAAAGAAGGCATCCAGACATAGTGGGACGAAGCATGCAGACAGCTTGGCCATGTCTGGATATCCTCTTCCCTTGCCCCCCAAGCAGACAGCTGCCTTAGGCAGCTTTCTATTCTGATTAAACCTTCAGTCATTTCTGACTTTAGGGTACTGCATGCTGAGCATGCTGATTGTCGTTAGCTTACTTCAGAGGGTACTGACACCTTTAGATCTTTTTCTGTGGTGTCTACCTTTCTTGTATTGAGAGGCTAAGCAAATTCCACTGGAAGTCTGAACTGCCTGTAAGTTACAGACATATAACTTATGATACTTTGATACATAACTTTTAAATAACTAAACTTTTATGGAAACTGACCTACTTTTTATACTGACCTTGTTAGGAGTTTTTCCTAAAAGTTTTGTGTTGTGTCGCTGGAAGTTCTGCCAGAATATAAATCATTACTTCTGTGAAAAGTGCATCATTATTTATATGCCAGCAGAAAATCAGGGTTTAAATGGTTGACGGCTATTATTCTTATCTGCCCTGGTGGGACAGGAAAGAATTACTGGACTAGGAAACAATACCTGAGTGATCATAGAAAATCAAAAAAACTTGGAGGTTTTCAGGACTAGACAAAACCACAGCTGACCTGTCTAGTGTTAACAGTAGTCCTGCCATGAGAGATAAGGCAAGAAGATTCTCAGAAGTCCCTTCCATCCAAATTTTTCTCACATTCTATTTTTTTACAGGGATCCTAGAGGTTTTTTCCCGCTTTTTTTTTTTTTTTTTTTTTTTTTTTTCCTGAAGCACTTGTAAGAATGCAAAAAAATATTTCCACTTAGGAAAGCAAATATCAAAGGCTTAAAAATATGTTAACAACTATGATATGAAGAATTGAAGACCTGTAAGGAAAAAAATGGGCAATCTCAGACACAAACTTATGTTCAAGAAAAAGCAGGATGACATGACTTTGAAGAGGGCTAATTAAAATGGAAGGCATTTGGATTCAGTCTTAAGTGGGTGCCTGAAATTCATGGGGACTACCAAAGGAGTTGTTAAAAACTTTACAGGTTGGATCATTTCTACAGCAACTAATAGGTTTACAAGGAAAACGTGTTAAGACAGAGGCTTATGTATTTGAACAGCAGCAGACAGAGGCACTTGTAGACTCAAGGAGTGTGTCTGAAGGATAGTCACAATTTCAGATTCTGTATATTAAGAAAACAGGGGTTATCTGCTTGCCTCCTTGTAGTGACAAACTGTCTGAAATTTGCTAGCTTATGAAAAACAAGCTACCTGTACAGCAGGATTGCAGGTACTAATGAGACTGATACATTAAGTAACACTGTTCTTAGGAAGCACCAATTGCTGAACTGAGCTCCTTCATTCTCTGTATGTTCAGAAAACTGAATTAAAAACATGGTGGATGAGTATAGCACAAGATAAATGAACTCCTTTTTAGAGTATTGTCTAAGCCTGGGACTGAGCTACTTCTTGGTCATGAACAATGACACATCTGTATTTGAAAAGGTCCATGCTTGACTGTCATTAGAAACTTAACTTTCTTTAGAGGGGCTGGAAACTTAAAAGTACCAGTTGTTATTGTCTGTAATCAAATTGCACTATCTCACTCTTAATGAGGTTATGGCAGGAGAATGAGATAGAGTTGTGTAAATGTATCAGGGGGAAATCAGTACCCCTATAAATTCGGTCCATTAATAAATGAGATGGAGAATTAAATTACTAATGACTTTGAAATGGCTGAGATAAAGAAATCCTGTGCCAAAGCTGCCTTTAACAAGAGAGATAAAGTTAGGTCAATTAGGAATGCTGGAAAAAACCCACAAAACTGTGAACTCAGTATGAAAGAACAACTAAGGAAATAAATTTTTGTACATGACTGTTACTACTCCATGAAGTGGGATACTTTCTCGTGTGCCTGCAGTACTAACATACCTCTTGTCCTCTACACTGGTTAATACTGGGACTGTAATTCCAAGCAAATTTAAACTGTTAACTACATCAAACAAAATCACTCAACCCTGTCTAGGCCTCTAGATCACCTCGCTCGCTTATGCTTTTTCTTTTACTCTGTCCCTCTCACTATTTTTATACAAGTGTTTCCAATGTGTTATGACTGACTGCATTTTTGTAGTTTTCCACTGGGACAAATAACTTCTGTGGAGTAATGAGATTTATTAGCCTGAGTGAAGGTAACTCAACCGTATTATTTTAGTTAAACAAACTAATTTGTCAGCTCAGGTATGTCTTCATAGCACAGCATTCATTGCTCAGATTAGACTTGCTCTAATTAAATGTTAAACAGGAGATTTCTCACTGGCACTGGAACTGCCATCTTTAGTGTTACTAGGTTTTCTTCTAGGTCTTTTCTCTATATAATGCCTTTCATTCTCTTCTTTCCTACTCAGATCATTAAATCCTACCCGAGCAATCTTCTCAGTCATGCTCTCCTACCTTTCACATACAACTTTTAACTCTTTTTTGAGGAATGTAGTACATTAGGAAGATTCATTTGGAAATGAAGTAGTCATCCTTTCATACCACATTTGTCCAACAAATATGGAGTCCATTGAACTAATATAATTTATTCAAATGAAAATGCAAATTTCAAGCTGCTATTATGGCAACTATCGCAGTACTGTTGTTCACTGTAAAAAAAATAAACCAAAGGATGAAAACTAGAAATGTTAAGGCCAACTCAGGCAATTACACTTTTCTACCATAGAACCAGTAATGGAACAAACATTAACTTTATTGCAGTATTTATCAGTATGCTGAACTCAAGGTTTTTAATTTACAAGGATCTTTCACACTATTCTAATTCTACCAGAGATGTTCCAATGGAAGCAGGGAATCATAAATCAGAAGCAAAGAATGATTTTTCCTAGGAGAAGATTTAAAGGAAAAAAATCAAAGAAACCAGAAAAGAGCCATGGGGAGCCTCATTTTTCTGCCTCTCAGAATATTGATTTTGTTTCTGAGACACTTTCTGAGCCATATTCATTAGCCATTCCTCATCTGATATTCCTGTTCCATTTCACCTCCCCCAGAAGTAGTAGTATTTCACAGCAAGACATGGTTTCTAGATAGGAGGAAAAATCAGATGAGACAGTACAAACATCAGCTTTTCACTTCCAGGTATCGGGAGAGGATACTGGATAGAGAGGAGTTTTTTTCTTGGAAACTCAGTGATGGATAAGAGGACAAACACAGTATCAAATACTAAGGATAATCTGGGACTAGAATGGGAAAATAAGTGGTTTTCCAGCTGCTTTACCATTAGTAGTGTGATGCTCTGAATATGAATTTCAGTAACTTCCTTGTAAATTCAAAGCTCTTGTGCATTGCATACTTTGTTGAATATTCAGAAAACCTATAAAAATTACTTAAATATTCTAAATCAACCACAGCACCTAGGTATGTCATTATTAAAACATTTTACATCCAATGCAAGATGTAATCACATCTAACAAACGATAAGAATGCTGAGTAGAAGGTCAGACAAAAACTTGGCAAATGTTAAGCACATTATTTTGGCTTCTCATTTGCATGAAAATTTCTGTGAATTTACATTCTTCTTTGTAATTGCTTTACCTTACAGTGATGGTATAAGGTAACCTTATTAGAACTGGAAAAAATTGCATATACCCTATGATTTACTGTTGAAATTATTGTTAATATAATGATGACAGGAAAGGAAGTGTAAGGAAAATGATGATCTTTACTGGATCTGACAACAATTTAAGAAACATGTGGGGCTGCAAAAATGAAGCTCCTAAATTTGATTGAAGAACTTTGATATTCTCCTTGAAGAAGTGAAGAACAATAAAATATTCCTAGGAAAAATCCCTAAATAACCAAACTCAGGTCAGCACTGAAATTTGTAACCCATACCTGACTCTTCAGACAAATTTACTTTTCAGAAATATCATATATCCTATACATCACCTTAATCATATTATAACATGTCTTGAACAAACCTATTAATAAATGTGTTTGGTACTATGTAAATATTTTGCTCACTGAAGCAAGAGCAAATCATGTTAACACATAGTGAAAGCACAGTCTTACAAAAAGTCAGTTTACCCTATAACTCCTATTCTGATGGAAGGGAACACTCAGAAGTTTCTTTTTAATAAGTAATAAAATATTTGTCAGAAACTTTAATTACATATATGTTATTAAGACTTCATGTTTTTCTATTCCTTTAGTGGCTTTGATAGCCTGAAGAGCTAGAAAAAAGTTTTCAGATTTCAAACACCTTGTCAGATTAAAAGTTAATTTTAATTTTATGTTTATTTAATCTTCAAAGACAAGAGAGTGGTAGGAATACACTCACACATGCAAATCAAATGCAAATTATCCACATTCATACTAATGATATATATTACTAAAACCATGCTGTTTTTCTGTAAAAGTATCTATGCCCACTAAGGCTCCTTAGCATTATTTCATACACACAGAGATTTATACTAGAAGCTCATCCTCCCTAATGTCTCTTTGGATGTTTAATGTGATAAATATATACTAACTTCTAATACTTTATTTTGAAATGTGAGAAGAATCTCATGCAAAGTCATTTATTTATGTTGATATTCATTCAGCCATAGAAAAAATTCCTTGCTGGATTTTTTAAAATTTATTGTTCACCTATTATGCAACTACTGGAGTGAAAAATAAGAGTTTTTTCTCCTCAGGCAAAAATTTCAAGCTTTAGAATGTGACCTTAATCCTGCACACTGAATTATAAAAAGGTAAACAATGTCTGAATCTTTGTGATGCAGTTGTAGAGACAAATACATTTTGAAATAACAGAAATCTGAACATATTTTTTTTTTTACTATCTGGTTATTTAGTTTGACAATACCACTTGCATGATACCATCGTATCACAATACCACCAATCCAGAACTGAATTGATATTGTCACTTTCTTTTTATTATTATGCTATTTTAAGCACAAATTAAAAAAAAATCTTACCCTTTTCATCACATTCATCACTTTAATTTCTGCTTATGTGCTATTGCAAGTGTGACTTGCAAAATCCATCCAAAAGTCATTTAAAACTGACTTTAGAAATATTGTAATTGATTGCAATCATAAAGTACAGATGTGCACAGGAAAAAAAACCACCCAAACAAAAAAATAGTCTCTTCCAAAACTGTGATTTCAAATTTAATCAACAACTGGAGCCATTCTAATTATATTAGAATTTCTCCACCTGTTTCACTGATAGAAAACAAGATCAACATTTGCTTGTAATTCAAATACATTAATATTGTGATTCAAAACATGAAAGAAAGTAAAATATTACTTAAACTTATTACTTAAACTTACTTGAACTTACTTATTACTTAAAATATTACACAGGATAGGATTTACAGCTTGAGGCACCTAGATGTTGTTGTCTGCATGCAAATAGTCTATGTTTAGCTGGGTCAAAAGTGCCAGTCCTGTGCATAAGTCATGTGTACTGATGGGTATTACTGGTACAATCATCACTCCTTGCTGATTGAAGCTCAGCCAATTTTATGTCCAGCCAATTTTTAATATTGCAGTTCAATTAATGTGTCCTGGATAACAATTCAGCTGTCCAGCCAACAGATATCTGTTTTAGGGTGAGATTAATAGCTCTACAGGTCTCAATTCAGTTGTCTGAACATAAGTCTCCACTGTTATCTGGAATGTCATAGAGAATCTGATACACTGTATTAGAGGTACAGATATATCACGGGGCATCCAGGAGACTGTGTGGACGATTTGAATAACTTAAGACATCTCAACCAGCACTGGAGGCTGATCTGTGGGCAGTTCAGTTAAACATCCAAGCTGTGTCAACTCTATTGACAATAGACTTGATTTAGCTGCCATCACACAGGGAATTTAAGGGTGGGACTTATTTGGCTAAACACAGATGACTGGTGTTACGAGATGCTGTATGGTATGTGCCCAGACTTCCAGATGCTGCTCTACAAGGGTGTAGCTTTCAAGCCATCACCAAGGGTGTATCCAAGGCACATGAAAACATCTCAAGTGATACTGGATGGTACACTGAGATGACCTAATTGAAACCTTTAAGTAATTTAAGACACCATTGACATCCACATGAGGCTGGTAAATATGCCAGGAGAAGTAGGAGAATCTTCTACCCTTAGGGAAGAGCAGCTTGAGACCAGCTGGGATGTTTTTTCACTAGTGCTAGAAGTGTTGCTTTAGATCACTGATAAGCCCCCAGTCATTCACTAGTTATAATGAGTATTTGCACACTTAACTGCTAGGTATAAACCTAGCTGTAGATGCCTAGACACAGGTCTCTTAAGATAGTGATCAAAAAAAGAAGACTACAAAATTTATAATAGAAATAACAGAAATATTACTTATGTTTTGAGACCAGGACAATGATTCTATATTTCTATAACCTACAACAGTAGCTTAGGGTGACTGTTTGTAGGTATTAGACTTAATTTAAAAACTAGCTAATAAAATATTATGCTAACTTCTTTTAAAATTACTTCCATACTCTTTGTAGTTTTCTTATAGATTTGTCTCTATTTAATTCTTTTCTACTATAGTATTACTTGTAATTTATTTGTCTTCAAGATGGGTCAGGTTTATTCTCTTACTCAATAAATACTGAGAGGTGCCTGGACCAGAAGATTGACCTGAGGTGGAAGAATGGTAATTCTTACCTCATGGTCAATAAACATTAAGAAAACCTCAATACTTTGGCCAAGAATGCATTTTAACTGGGATCTGTTATCAGGGGGACCTACAGGAAAGGCAGGGAGGGACTCTCATCAGGGATTTGAGTGATACCGTGAGAGCTATTGGTTTTAAACAGAGAGAGGGCAGATAGTAGGAAGAAATTCTTTACTGTGAGGCTGGTGAGGCAATGGCACAGGTTGCCCAACCCGAATTGTTCTATGATAATGCCAAGATCTCTTCTCCTTTAAAATATATTTTGTTTATAACTGAAAGTTAACTCTAAATTAATACATATTGTCACTTTGGCTCCTGTCATCCCAGTCATGATGTGTGCTAACATTCTGTAGGTTAAACTCATCCACTTAGTCTTACACTAAGGGAATTGTAGGTCTCCTAGTGATGCTCTTTGTAAGAGGCAAAACTGAAGGAAGCATAAACTGGTATACATGGTTTCTTACTGCACATTCATATACATCATTATTTTGGGTAAGCAAAGGCATTTCGTCAATTATCTCTTGCTTATATTTGGTAGAGGTTTGTGGGTTTGTTTTCTTTGTATTTAAGATCACCATAAGGCTTGATGTACTGGGCATAGATCTATATTAATAAACTGATGTCCAAAGGACAGACTCTGAAATGAGATCCTGATTTGGTTTGTATATGTACATTTTAGCCCACTAAACCAAATCAGTTTTGTCTCTT
Source organism: Heliangelus exortis (assembly GCF_036169615.1). Classification (NCBI taxonomy): domain Eukaryota; kingdom Metazoa; phylum Chordata; class Aves; order Apodiformes; family Trochilidae; genus Heliangelus; species Heliangelus exortis. Next base: position 34,811,870 of record NC_092422.1, read on the forward strand.
TCTGCTAGCCTTCTCCAGAATAAATTTTTTTAAAGAAAACTAGCCCTAAGCAATATAGTGGTATACCAGTTGGTGTCAGCTGGTGTTGGAGCCAAAGTTTACTTTATGGTCCCCTTTTATTTAACGGGGTACCATATAAACGCAGTGGCTGATCATTTATTAAACACTCTCCTTAACCCCAAAATAACTTTTCTAAGCTTATCTACAACTCGGAATAGTACACACAATACTCTTCAAAATGCATCTACCAGAGTAACATTTTTGGTAATAGTAAGACTAGTACAGCATCTACAGTCTAACGCATCATGAAATGGAATGTTGTTGAAAGAGTGCCATTATATGAAGACTATCTCCTGAGATTTGGGTATAGTGTAAATTTACCTGAACATATATGTAATTGGACATGTGGTAGTTCAAATGTGCCCTTCTGGGGTGTGTCTGCTCTATGTTACCTTGCTGGATATGCTCTTCAGTGGCGTGGCCACAGCCTCAGTTTGCAATCTCCAGCATAACTCCAGCACATGGTCATGTTAATAGTAGAGTTAACTCCACAGTCTAAATTCCTCCAAGCAAATCCAAATTCCCTTGGGTTTGGAGATAGATAGTTGAAATCAGTTTAGACTAATCTGTGACTGCTGAAGTACATGTGGCTTAAAGGAGTGAGTCTAAAAATTGCCTCTAGTGGAGAAAGAAGCTCTTATAATGATTGTTTTGTCTAAACCATTGAAGAGCAACCATAAAATTCTGCGTCATTGAGTCACTTGAAATGGTCATCCTTAGACTTGGTCCAGGAGAGGTGGCACCTTTCTTGGTTGAATTACCTGATATAGAGCCTGGTAACTTGATAAATTTAAAAAATAGTGTTTCATATATTTAAAAATGCTACAGGCCTAGATTTAATTTAGTTTTGTTTGGAACCCAAGACAATTAACTCTGGATTCAATCTATTTTAGAGAAAATGTTTTCAGCCGCAGCTGCAGGCTGCTTTTTCTCTTTCAGATACAATAGCAGGACTTAATTATCCAGTAAACAATAATTCTATTTAGGCTGGGTAAAAAAAAATCTGGTTCTAATTTTCAAGCTCTAAATCAGCAGACACCGGAACTTAATCAGTGATTGTCTAATGAGAAATCAAGCATTAAGAATAATGTCCTTAGAAAACAGATTCAATCCCTGGCTAAAATTTGCGTTAAAACTCACAGAAAATAGTAAATTTTATTTTTAATAGGTATCAGGAAAGTCATATGAGGCTAAGCTGGGAAAGGTTATGCATTACAAAAGATCAGACTTCACATGAAAACACCTTGAGAGATTTCAATTGGAAAAACAGACAGAAAACATAAAGACACCAGTCTTCAATTTCATTACAGATATTTCACAGCTAAAATGCAGAGGAAATACGAGCTAAAGGAAGTGCATTGATAATTGTTAAATATACAGCAACACTGGACCTGTAACAACAGAATAAAGCTATGATATAGTAGATGCATTGAGAAGAAGGTTTTGCTTTTTAACCCAATCTGCACCTGATCATCCATCTTCAAAACCCTTACTTTAGAAGACAAACAATACAGTAATATTGCAATCCTATCATACATGTAGTAAATATCAATTAGGAAAGGTCCTTAACATAAAAGTGGAATAGCTTCAGCTTTCAAACTTTAGTGTCCTTTAAAAAAAAAAACAAAAAAACCCAAACCAATCCAATAGTGATTTTCTTCCTTTTGTACTTCTCTCCTGTGTTGTGCCTAAGCTGATCTGCAGTCAAATGCAGAAGAAAATCTGCATTTTGGCTTCCCGAGAGGAAATCACCTTTCACATTTGGACCTCCCTTTCATCTGGCCTGTACTTTCAGGTTTCTCTATGTGAAAAACAGGGTTTGTAGAAAAAAATAGACAGCTGAGGTGAAAACTAGCCTCATTCTGATAAAGCATCAGGTTGTACAAAAGAGAGGTGCATGGACTGATAGCTTCACCATGCACTTTGTCCATGCTTTCTAATTTGATTGGTACTTGCCTGCTGAAGGAAGCTGTAATTAAGTAAATGCTGTTCACACCCAGCTAAAAAGAGTAAACTTGTAGAGGGTGAAGAGTTCCTGCCACCTCAGTGAGCACTTACATCTCCTGGCAGCCTAATGAAACCAGAGCCATCCAAAGACTGGTGCTGTTCTTGCTCCATGTAGTTAAATCGTGATTGTCTTTCCTGTGTCTTAAAGACGATTATCTTTTTCTCCAATTTCATCTTTATGCATATTGCACTGTAAGAGTGCTGCCTTTGATTTGTCCTTTCTGGAGAAAATGAGGGAGGAGGGACTTTTAAACGTCTGAGAGGAAGATATCTACCCACCTACCAACACATTTTACTTTCTACTATTTCTAGCTCTTCTGTGTTATTCAGTATGGCTTTCTTTTACTACCTGAACAATCTGTAAAACTTCTTCCTCATTTTCCTAACATACAATCCAACCTTACAAGCATTTTATCTTGTCTGCCTTTCAAGAGTGCAAGAGTCCTCATATCCTCTGGCAGCCATCAAAGAAGTGATGTGCTAGGAAACCTTTAGAGCATGGCCTCTAGAAGCTGTCTGGTTTCTTATGAGATGTGGTCAAAGTGCAGCTTCCCAACTACAAGACTAATTCTAACAGTGCTTCACAATAAAAATTTTGTCTATATATTTCACTGTGTCTCATGAAAAGGGTCTGTAACTCCTTCTTGTGGAGATAATATCAGTAAGACAGAAACAGAAGGCCATGATGTTAACCTATATTTAAATAATGGAAATTGGGTCAGCACTTTCTAGGGACTACGTTTTTGTAGGGTGACCTTAAAAGATCTGGGGAAAATGGAATGAATAAACCATGTGATTAATATCACTGTTGGAAACAAAGACATTTGAAAAAATGGTGATCCTTATTATTTTTAAACTACATCAATTCTAGGGTGAAAAGAAATTATGTACTTTTAAGAGGGAGCATAGATGAGCCAAGTGGCCATAGGACACAAATTTATGTCCAAAAAATTTGGGAAAAATCTTTATGAGACCTACCTGAGGTAAAGTATTATTTTTGTAATATTAGAAAAGTGAGAGCCAGTGGATATTTGGTCTGCTTTAGATTTTAATTTTAGACTGCCAGAGGCTCTTTTCACCTACATACCTGACATATTCTTTCAGTCATTTATATTTATCAATGCTAATTAGAATATCTCCAGTTAAAATATCTTGGCTGTTTGATGTACTTTTTGGATTAGTAGATTTCAAAAGCAGCCAGCAGATAGAAATACTAATCTGTAGTTTGGATTAGTGCTGAATTGTTTCAATAAAATGAAATAGTCCATTTGGCTTAGAGGAAAAAAAATTACAGATGTATGCTAGCTATTTTGTGAAAACAATATTGAATATACATACCTGCTGTGCATATAGTGATATATAAATTAAGGGGTTTATTTTTTTAAAATACAATATCTACTGAACAAATGGATAGTAATAGCTCAAAGTACTAAGAAGGCTGCACTTTACTGTGTCAATGATCTGTGGATTAAAGACTCCCAAATTACATATTCATAGGATAATAAAAAAAATATTTATATGGAATCAGACTAGGCTATCATGACAATGAACTGCAGACTAAAGATCACTTAGAATAGTTAAAATTGCAGTGCAGCAAATATAATGGGTTTACTATTGCAAAAATATTGTAAATTACAGGTTTTATTTTCTGTTTATTCAAAAAATAATTAATTGAAGGTGAGTGTAAAGACTCAGCACGGATGAAGTATTGAAGAACCATGGAAGACTTGAGATAAGCCTTAGAATGAGTCATAGGTAGACAGAGCCTCCACAGTGCACAAGAATGGGCACACCAGCAAGAGGGAAAATGAAACTTCCACTCAGTGAAGAATAAAAAGCTATCTGTATGTACTAAAAGAAGTGATGAATAATACTGCATAGTAGTGAACTGGATAATCAATTCTGGTCTACTGGAAATATAAAGAGTACTTGATTTAATCTCTGTCAAAATGCAGATGCAGTTTCTTCTGGCAAGTTAATTATATTATGTGAAAGTTATGTTGACTAATTTAAAACCCACACAGTTCTTCATTTACACTCTACATGTAATTACATGTAGTTACATGCTATAGGAAAGCACAAAAATCATAGAATTTTTCATGGTTTAGTAATGAGTATATCAATAGAATGAATATGTCAGATACTATGTTTCTGTAGCTGACATAGTAAAGAAAAATAATCAAATATTCACATTTGGGATCTTTGTTTTCTGTCTACCTTCCACTCTGTGGACCAATATACCAAACAGTTAAAATTTTCATAGAAAAGTAGAAAATGAGAGAGATAAAATGAAGATAAAGAATTTGGAGATTTAAGGGAACAGATTATGTTTGAATGATCCAAGACATTGCATTCATTGCAGTGTGATGGGGCCTGGCCAATAGGACATCTTTTTCAATAGTCATGGAAGTAGACTAAATAATATGTAAGATGGAGTATTTTCTAGAGAAGACTAGAAAAAGTTCCTTGAGCACTGTTTTACTGAGTACAGTAAACATCATTAGTTCATGGAGTAAAAGTGCAGTACACATGACGTATTAGGAAAAGAAATTATCTAATATAATGCTTCATACCATAATGTACAAACATATCTCACAGACTGATAGATTTTGCAGGGATTTCTCATAAAATTGGCAGTCTGCCTGAGATTTCTAAATTTTCTTTAATGTGAATTGATGCTGTATGTGAAAAAAGATACAAAGGCATGATTTATTTTTTCTTCAGGCTAATTAAGGAAAATGAGAATATAAATTTTGTAATTTGTGCATATTGGCTTGCATGGTCAATCAAGGGGAAAGAAAGCTGAGATTTGGTGAAGCACAGAACATCTGTCTTCTTTGCAGAGATAATTAAGTATAGTACAACCTATGGCAAAATGACAAAAGTATAGATATTTAGTATGAGGATATTAAGGAAATCTGATTTATAAGTTAGCATTCATTTAGTAATTACTTTTTGTACAACATTCAGATCATATTTCTTTTCACTTGAAATCTATTGCCCAAGGCTATAAATTAAAGGAAAGACAGAATTCAGAAAAGATTATTTCGGTTATGGCTATAATTGAACTCCTGTGAAAGTTTTCCACCATTTAAAATAAAACCCCATTAAATAACTTTTCATAGTTTAACATGATAACTAAAAAATAAGGAGGTTTTCTTATACTTAATAATATGAATTATTCCTCAAAAATGACTGATATTGAAACACCCTTTCAGAATGGAGAGAACCTAACAAAGCAGGTATATGTATCTATTCACTTGACTATGTTAGAGTAGTGCCTAGTTACCGTAAAGACACAAAGACTTGTCCTAAACACAGTATCTGTCATAGTGTGGAATATTTAAAGCTTTAAAAAGTTGGACATTTTTAACAAGTTGAATTTGCCCCTGTGAGGTCATTAATGGATAGTCATATTGATCCTGGATATTGGGTGCTTCAGCTGGGAATGCTTCATGACGCAAATGTATTCCATCATGCTGTCCTCTGTGGTGTCTTTGAAGAGAAAATTAATGTGGTCATACTGTTTTCTATTCAGTGAAAGCTCAGGCACCCTATATAGTTCTGCTGCCTTTATTCTAAGTAACGTCAGGGTAATTTTGGGGCCCTATTTTGTTACTGCTCTGTGGAAGGCTTCCTAAATTCTGCTGTAAATGAGTCGGGTCCTGGTTTTACCGAGATAGCTCCTGCTAGTGAACTTTTACCTCTGTATGTGTTTTAGAAGTTACTGTCACATGTTAAAAATATAGAGACCAGCTAAAAATCCAAGGTAAAACCTAAAATGAGCAGTAATTCAATTTAAGGTGAATGTGTGAAGGACAGGAAGAAAAGTAACTAAGGCAGAATTCTGGATTCACACAAACTGACTACACCAAGTCTTTTACATATGAATCATCACAAAAATGTATAAAGCATACAGGAAATACAATTAAATTTGAAGTGGAAAAGTTGGGTATATGCTCAGTCAGTATTTACAGTCAATTAGTTTTTCTCAATGCAACAGCAGTATCCCTTGAAAGCATTTTATTTGCTGCTTAAACTATAAAATTACAAAGAAGAAGCATTGCAAGGTGGTTGACCTTCATTAGTCATTGATGAAATACTTTGTGCTGCTCATTGCCTTCCTAGGCATTAGTTAGTGACTTGCATTTTTCAGCAGAGCTCTGTTGGCTTTGCCATCATATTTTCGTATCCACTGCACTGCATTCTCATCCAGCTCTTCATTACTTCCTGGATACTATACAAGCCTTAGCTTACATTATATAAAATAATAGGTCATACACATATCACAATAGCAACTTTTCCAAAATCTTGCATTTTTTGCTGTATCAACTAATAGAACACAGTCAAATTTGGGGTTCATAATCACTCTCATTTATAAAGACTGTTTTGTTCTGTTTGGAAATAAATAATGCCTTGCTTCCAAAGGAAATAAACAGCATTCCCCTTAACTACATCCTTTGAAAGCTCTGAGAAATCTTAAACTCAACTGCCTCTGGCTTTTAGGAGCAAAGTGAAGTTTCTGCAATTGAAACAGATAGGTATTTTATTGGTAATCTCTAGGAAATAACACAGACAATCAGCAGTTGCTCTGGGTGTGAGGATACATACGGAATTAACTTTTTAACTGCTTTTCAGAATGATGCCAGCTATTGCAGTTCTGTATAGATTCCAAAAAACAGCCAAAATATGTAATAGTAATAAATTTATTCTCTTTTCTACAGTACAACAAATGACAAGGTTAGCACATATATGACAATGGTGTGCATTTATTGTGTTCTTATCTTGTATGTATCTGAGTTTTTCATTACTTCCAGTAATTAATAAACACCGATTGTTAATAGACTTGACTATTCAGAAAACACATGTGGTTATTTAAGATCTGAACATAAGAAGAGGTTCTTCTGACAGCACCAGGGATTCTTGTGGAAAAGTATCGCAGCTATGAGAGTAACTCCACAGAGCTGATTCAGATGAGGGTGTAAAATCACACACGGACAGCTATGGAATATTTTTTCTTCAAGAAAAGGCAGTTTGCACTATTAGTATCTAATCTGTAGGATTTAATGTTGCAGTTCCGTGATGGAAATCTGGCTGGCAAGCTTTTGTGGGTTCTGCCACTACTACTATCATGTTTAATTTATAGGGTAATGCTCATCCATTTTAAATATCTTCCATTTGGGAGGTATTTGGACAGCCAGACAGTGCAATTCTTTTCCAGAAGACATTATAAAGTCTGCTAAATCTGCAGTTCTCTCAAGTATACTTTGTTGAAGGTTTATATAAGAAGATTGTTGCATTAGGATCCCTAGCTCCCATGGAGCATACTAACTAAATAGTTAATCCCACAGCATGCTAAAGGCTTAGCACACTCAGGCCAAATCACCTCTGTTTTTTTAAAATAAGATATATCACCATTAACTTATTAAAGTTTTGTCTATTCCCCTGAATATTCTTTTATTGACTCAGACAATCCTTTTCACCTTCCCAGAATGAAATTATAATAAAAGGTTGAGTCTTTCAGATAACTAAAATGTCCTTGAAATGGAAAAGGAAGATGGTTCAGGTCATATTTCAAAAGTGAATACATATCATTCATCACAAAAAAAAAGGAACTCACTTTATATTCATTAGATGATCTGTAAAATAATCTTCAATTAAGTGGACAATGGATTTCTAGTTTGTACTAAGATAAAACTTTAATTTTGTGTGAACTTTTTTCCCTGCCCTTTTTCCAGATGTCAAAATTGTGATATTCACTTCTTCAGAGACTGCTGATGTTAAGACAAGGAACAGAAAAAGAATAGAAAAGCAGCCATAACAGAGCTCTCAAAAACTGCATGATCACCAGCAGAGTTTTACATCTGTTTTGGCACTTTCAGATGCAAGGCATGATTCTTTAGGCAGATAGTTCAACATAATTCCATAGATGCAGTGTTTCCCATTTATGGCAACTTATACCTCCAGGATATGACCTTATGAACTCTCATGATGTACACATGGGGGAAGGATGACAGCCTTGTAGTTGTCTCAGAAATTTTGTGTTCAAGAAAGATAATCTAAATTTCTCTTCAGCCTTTATGTGTACTATTATTGAACTATTGAATGTGCCCTATAATGTGTACTGTATTTGAATTATTGAAGTGTCAGTGGGCTCATCCATGAATAAGATCTTTTTGTCAGATGCTTTGTAAATATATGCAGCCTATATTTTTAAAAAAATGCACAATAAGAAGGAAATGACAGATGTAGGCTACATCCAGATGTTGAGAAGTGTAAGGGAAAGCAAACTCAGACTATAAACAAATATAGATTACAGCTTGAAGGCATCAGAAATATTCAAAACTCACTAAAATTTGAAATCAGTACTTCATGGGATAAGAAGCAAATGATTCTTTGGTTCCCTAGGGTTCTTCCCCAAAGTGCTCCCTGTCAGTGGGAGAGGAAATTCCCATACCCTGGAAGCTCAGTCATTACCCTTCTCTTACTAGACCAAAATGAACAGTGAACACTATTGATACTTATATTCACATTTTATCTCTAAGCTTATTAGCAGTACTATGTGTACTCAGCATTTCCTTGTATCTTCATTCAGTAGTTGCTGTAGAGTTATCACTGCATTAGTACAAATAATGGAAGTGTCTAGTGGAATGGGAACTCAATTTCCACTGAAAAAATGTAAATTTTTGATGGACTACATCAATCCTGTATTTCTTGTATTGCTCCCTTCTCAGTCAGTAGTTTTTCTTCTCCAACATTTTATTTGCCCAAGACCTTGCACTGAAGCAATGACTGAAAATAAATCTCTCTCATTAATACTGTATGTTTACTCAGTGTAAAAGTTTAAGACCATTCCATAAACATTGTGCGGATCTATATTTTGAGACCAGAAATGTTCTGTTTCTGCCTGAAAAACTGCAAACTTTATTTTGACTCTAGAGACAATCTTTGCTTTCCCGTAATAGTTTAGCCTGAACCTTAACTAAAATTCATAGAGTTCTCTCTGATCCAGGGCTAACAGTAGTATTACTGGCTTAAAACGTATCACTCAAACATAATTGCTCTGATAGTAAGTTAACTCCTGCAGAGGAGAATTGTTTTGTCACCTTGGCAATAAAGTCATTTGGAAAGGATCAGAGAACATCTTGTAGGGCTGATCAGGGATTCACCAGGCAGAGCAGCAAGTTATAAAAAGAAAAGCCAGTAAGTTGTTTGATCTGCTTTAGTCTTCTTCAGTGGCTAAGGATGAAGGAAAGCTCTGTGTCCCAGAGGCGTAATAAAGAACAAAAGACCAGAGCACAAGTTGGTTCTAGAAGGGTTCAAAGGAAGCAGTAAGCTAGGATAAAAGATCTAATGTTTGGAATGGTTTGTAATTCCTTTATGGTTATTTTGCTTTATTCTCTAATTAAGAGCACTGCCATCCAGAGGGACCTTAACAGGCTTGAGAGGTGGGCCCACGCCCACCTCATGAAAGTCAACAAAGCCAAGTGCAAAGTCCTGCACCTGGGTCAGGGCACTCTTTGCACAATTACAAATTGGGTGGAGAATGGATTGAGAACAATCCTGAGGAGAAGGACTTGGGAGCATTGGTTTATATGAAACTCAAGATGAACTGGGAATGTGCTCATGCAGCCCAGAAAGACAACTTTATTCAGTACAGTAACTATATCCAACTGTGTCCAGTTCTGGATCCTCCAACAAAAGGAGGACATGCATCTGTTGAAGATAGTCCAGAGCAGGGTCAAAAAGATGATCTGAGGGCTGGAGCATCTATCCATTCTGAAAGAGTTGATGTTGTTCAACATGGGGAAGAGTTTCTTCAAGGTCCCTTTCAACCTGAACAATTCAATGGTTCTATGATATCTGTATCTGGTGAGTTACTTCCACCTCAGGCATTCTGAATAATTAATTTTTGAATTACTATTAAAGGTGTTAACTTCTGGGGCAAATGGTAAAAAGGTGTTTAAGGTATGTGGGGATACCAGTTTTACAAAAAAAAAAAAAAAAGAACTTTGAAAAAAAATATTTAAAGGCAAAAAATAATATCTTTTTAAGTGTTTCTCCTTGACATGATAGAAGCGAAGGCCAAGGAGAAACAGACACAGTAGTTTTCCTTTTATGTCCCAAAGAAGACCTCTTTTCTTGACCCTCAGTTCAGTCCTATTGTGCTGAAATTTTATTTTTCTCTCTAGAAAAAAACAAAAAAACCAAAAAAACAAAAAAACCCAACCCTGCACCAATTAATATTTTTTTTGTTGTAGAGGAATTTTTTCTTATAAAAATGTCATTTTTCATCCTTTTTCTTGCATCATAAGCTCATTCATGTGCTTTTTAGTAAGCTTTAGATTACACCACAAGTCTTGTGTCATTTGAATCAAGTGTTTTCAAACCCTAGATGATTACATCAGACTCTTTTCCTCTGATGCTTTTCTGAATGCTTGCAAACACTTTAAAATCAATTTCCTTTTGTTGAAACATAATAATACTGTAATACTACATATTTAATAATTCTAATAGTCTACTAAATCTACTGCTTGGTACTAAATCTACTGCTTGGTGCTGACTCAACAGCACCTGCTTTTCTTCTGTGCTGATACTGATTCCCTCAGCTAATAGAATATTTCCCCATCCTTAGAATAAGTTTGGAAAAAAGAGAGCCAGAACTTTATTTTTTGTCAGCTAAATTTGTTCTGCTCCTTGAATTGGGTGTCTATGTCTTTTCCACAAAATTTATGGAGCTGAAAGTGACAATTTAAGAGGACAGGTCATGAGAACTTCGGGATGTGTTCTCTCTCAATTCTCTACTTCATTCTAAGTATTTCTATTTATACCTAACTGCCTTTCCATTTGAATGATATACTCTCATGTTATTTTTCTCTTTTGATGTCTTTACCAAAACACTTTATGTAACCATAAAATCATATTTTTCAAAGCTGATTAAAAAAAAAAAATAATCTATGAAGCTTTAAAATACACACTTCAGAGGAAGCAATATCAAAAACAAGCCACAGCCAAAACCAAGCATCAGGCTCTAAGGAGAATTAGGTCATAGTTTTAAAGGCTTTTTAAAGTGTCCTTCAATTTTTTTTCCAAATAGTTTAAAATTTCAGTATCAATCCTAAATCTTTGTGCATGTCTTGAGCTTCTCAAATCACTCTCTGTGAAATATACACTAGCTTATCACATTAATAGTAAAAGAAATTTAAGCAATTAATAGGAGTTTCTGCAGCACACTGCTGGAACTTCATCTTAAAGCATGTGAGATAATTATTCTGTATTCCCTCTGGTTTGAATTATCTAACTAATTTTGGACATCACAATGAGAACATACAAGCCTTTGAAGTGACTTGTTATTTATGTTAAGGGTAGCCTGGGGTACCCAGCTCTTGTACAGGCATGGGTGCAGGCATCTACATTTCTTTATATGAAGCAAAACCAACACCTGAGGTATCACAGTCTGAGGCAGGAGTCTATACTTCCAAGAGATAGGAGAAATCATATGGGCCACAGATGGACCACCATGCCTCAGTTTATATTGTGATTTTGGAGATCTTTACACTACATATTTTTGCCTTTTTTTTCCCCCAATTTTTTTGTTTGTTTGGAGTTTTTTTTCATATGAAGGTATGGGTTTGGTTTGGGTTTTGGATGTTTGTTGTTGTCTTTTGTTTGTTTGTTTGTTTGTTTGTTTTGTTTTTTATTAATTTACTTTCATGTACTTAAAAATACCTTAGAGTACTTTAGAAATACCAGATACTTGTTAATAAGAGTACACAAAGCCAGAAATGCAAATGGCACACAAGCCCTAGGCTCCTTTTTGGTACTCTGATTGCTGTGATTTCATTCCAATTACAGGGTGACTTGCTCATCTTAATAGACTGATATGACAGTTAGAAAAGAAATTAAGAAGTACATTACCTGCATTAGTACATTTAATTGCAGCTATTTGCTTTCATTCAGGACAACTACAGATGCAAATTTTAACTCATGCCAAAAGCCTAGACTTAAAATACAAATTCTGTAATGTCCTGTGCAATATCTTGCAGAATGATGGCACTATGCGTGTGGTCTTGTGCAAGGGAGGACAGGGGACAGCATGGAATTATGATCAGTGAAATATAGGACCAATTATCTTCCTTTGTCAGCTTTATACCTTTTCAATTAGTTGATTAAATAAATCACACAAAAGATCTTGGATGCTGACGCATATTTTATTGCTATTGGCAAGCCAGCTGTTGGAAATCCTCTTTCCATTCTGCAGTAATTATATTTTTTTTCCTACTGAGAAGATTTCAGCCTATAGTACTCTTTGGCTGAAAGGGTTCCCAAACTTCAGACAGTGATGAGCAAGTTACTGTATTTTATTTTGGGGTATCTACATCAAATATGTAGCTTGCATGATTTATATGTGTGTTGATAGAATTCCTGATGAAGTCATAGAATCATAGCATAAAATCCTAGAATCATTAATGTTGGAAAAGACCTCTAGGATCATCACTTCCACCTGTTAACCCAACACCACCGTGCCCACTAGAGCACGTCCTGAAGTGCCACATTTACACATTTTTTAAAAATCTCCAGGGATGGTGACTCCACCAGCTTCCTGGGAAGTGCATTCCAGAGTCTGGCTGCACCCTCAGTAAAGAAATTCTTCCTATTATCTAATCAAAGTCTCCACTGGTGTAGCTTTAGGCCATTTCCTCTATTACTTGGGAGAAGAGACCAATGTCCACCTCACTACAACCTCCTTTCAGGTTCCTGTAGACAGCAAGGTCTCCCCTCAGCCTCCTCTTCCCCAGACTAAACAATCCCAATTGCCTCAGCCATTCCTCATGACTTGTGCTCTAAGTCATTGCTGAGTCCCAAGGACTTCCCAAGATATTCAGTTTGTACATTTTGAGAAGGAGCCTTCTCTGTGGCTCAGTCAAACATAGATACAATATTCTAACAACAAGGCTAAATGCTCATTCTGGAAAAATGAAAATTCTGTTCATTTGCTGTTATGTTTTATTTTCTGATGACTGCTGTTTTTTGGAACCTCATCTAATTGTCAGTAAACCTTCAGAGCTGAAGATATGCTATTAAGTGACAGCTGATTCCTTCCATTCAGATGACCCCACCCAAAGCTGCTCGGTTTATTTCACACTTAAGAATTGTGCTCACTGATGCAAGAGTTAAGTCTTGATTTTAGCTAGGAAAAGAAGACTGTCTTAATGTGTAGGTTTAGATTCCAAAAGAATAGAAAACACAAGGGCTGGTGTAATCAGTTATGCTGTATGAAACTTTCAGGACAAAAATAAGACTGGATCTGATAATCTTCTGGAGATTTCTTTTCTTCTTTCAGAAAATTTAACTCCCCGGTTCCTTAAGTCCTTGCCCCACCGTACTGGATGATCATTTGCCAGAGGAAAAATCATCCTGAGCTTTGAACCTTGCAAATTCACTATATTAAACAGTCACTGGCTAAAAACCAAAAATAAGGAGCAGAGAACTGGACAATGGTTCCTCTCTCTCAGATAAGCATTATACCCAAATATTTAAAAGGCTATGGTCCCTGCAAGTTCTGCCATGAAAGAACTCATCTTTCAGTGGCACAATTCTTTGTTGTTTCATTTTATGAAGTGAGCAATGCCAAGTAGCCCATCCTTTGCTCAAGGAGCAAACCCAATAGCTATTGCTATGCTTTGCCAATACCTGGTAAAACACTGAATTAAAAATGGAACAGCAAATGGAATTTTCCAGAAATAATGTACTAAAGCCATCTGAAGTATATTCCTGAAAAACCTATTACTGGAAACTTGAATAAATATATAAAAGTAGCATAAAACTTTTTCTTTGTGCCTATTCATTTTTGTATATGCAGGTATTTGCAAACACACATACACATGTGATAACTTCCATTATTTCCTCACTAAGGATTATAAATCTCATTTGTTTGGATCCAAGGGATACACCTGAATGCTTGCTGAAGATAGCTTTTGATTTTCTTTCTTGTGAGAAAAATAATGAGGAGCTAAAATTACATCAAAATAGTATTTTTGTTAGTTGTTAAGTTTTGCACTTTCTTCCTTTTACCAGCTTCTACTACATTTATACAAATACATAAAAATATGTGTTGGCTTCATCTATCCTTAAAGCCTGCATATAACAATGACTGATTGATGTTTAGGAAAAGAGTGCAAGAATAAGGCAATTCTATAGCTTCTGGCAATCTACTGTACAAGGACTACCTCAGAAGCAGGTTATGCCCATTTTTTTTTCCTTCAGAAGTCTAATCACTTTAAAATCTCACTTGAACTTGAAATCTACAAATTTTGTGGAAAATTTTTCACTATTTAAACTTGTATCATATTGGCAGCAAGACATTTTGTTAGTTCTCAGGTTTCTGTCTGAAATTTCAGCAGCATGGCCCCTGCTCTTCATGTTATGAAAACCAGTAAGTAATAGCTGCTTCTTCATTTTTACTTTATCATCAATTAATGTATCTTCAATGTATTTAGAGATCACTAGTATCCCTTGGTATACAGGCTGTTCATTTCTTTTGGTCTTCCTTACTGTATGTCTTGGTACCTTTTCTTAACCTAATCTACCTTGCCTGAGACAGAGCAGCACCAGAAATGCACGTCTTGAAACAAGCTTATCCTGGATTAATGCACTGACATAATGGTGTTTTGATTTTTAGTTTCTGTTATGTTAGATGTTTTAGCAGTGGTAAGTATTAAGATTATGTTCTCATCAAAAACTCCTCAGTACATCTGAGTGGGAGTCACTAATTTAAACTCCTTTTTGTCTACTTAGTTGGAGCTTTTTAATGCATTCAAGACCTACATAATTTTGGGAGAATCATGGTTACTATGATTAACTCTCATAACATTTTTGTCATCTAGAAGTAAGTTTGCTGATGACACCAGGCTGTGTTCTGTGGTTGATATGCTGAAGGGAGGGGATACCATCCAGAGGGACCTTGACAGGTTTGAGATGTGAGACTATGCAAACCTCATGAAATTCCACAGGGCCAAATGCAAGGTCCTGCACCCGGTCCAGGGAAATCCCAATCTCAATTACAGTTTGAGCAAAGAATGCATTGAAAACATCCCTGAGGAAAAGGACTTGGGGATGTTGGTTGATTATAAACTCAGCATGAGCTGGCAGTGTGTGCTGTAGCCAAGAAAACCAACTGTATCCAAATAAGTGTGACCAGCAGGTTGAAGGAGCTGATCCTTCCCCTCTACACCACTCTCATGAGTCCCCCCCCTGGAGTACTGTGTCCACTTCTGGAGCTCCCAATATGAGACTTGGAGCTCTTGAAGCAAGTCTGGATGACAGCCAGGAAGATGATCAGAGGGCTGGAGCACCTCTCCTATGAAGACAGGATGAGACAGTTGGGGTTCTTCATCCTGAAGAAGAGAAGGCTCTATGGAGACCTTATAGTAACTTTCCAATTCCTGAAGGAGGCCTTACAAGAAACCTGGGGAGGGACTTTTTTACCAAAGCATGCAGCAATAGGAAAAGGGGTAATGTTTTTAAGCTGGAAGAGGGTAGATTTAAGTTAGACATTAGATAGAAATGTTTCACTTTGAGGGTGGTGAGACACTGGAAATGGGATGTTCAGGGAAGATGTGGCTGCCTGGAAGTGTTCAAGGCCGTGTTGAATGGGGCTTTGAGCAATGTGGTCTAGTGGAAGGTGTATCTGCCCATGGCAAGATGGCTGGAACTAGATGATCTTTAAAGTTCCTTCCAACCCAAAGTGTTCTATGATTCTATGAACACTGGGGCCTTTCACAGGGTTCTTTGTAAAGAGAAGGAATAACATTTGAATCAGACAGGTTATTATTGTGCCTTATGGTTTTTCTCTTGCCCACCACTGCTATGAATACATTTGCATGTTAAGCACATGGACATTTCACCCAGGCCCTCTGTAGTGTTTCAGCTGAGCGTGCTTCAACATGACATTACTAGGCCCAAAAGGCAGAAAGTACAATTTAATCTGTGCAAATGTAACTCAGGGATGTAGAAGGGATGAATATAGTTTATTTGTTTGGCTAAAATAGTTTTATGATTCTTTGAAAATCATAACTTAAGTGGAATGAATTTCAGTATGCTAAGGCAGGGAAAATTTGAATTTTCAGGGTCCTGGTAGGCAAGTGAGCAACATCACAGAACTGGGGGATTCTAGCTGATTTAGAGAAACAAAAAGATTTGGTTGTGTAAATGCAGATGTGCAGTGCTCCCTTAGATGTAAGGCATTCCAATTCATCTGCCATTCCAGAAGAGTGTGATTTTCCTCTTTTTTGTGTCCTCTGCATCATCACTAAGAGAACTTTCCAGCTGGTCATCAGAGATGACCCAATAGCTCTGGACACCTATGTTTTGGCAGCTAACACGAATCCAGAGGATCAGATTTGTCTTACTATTGTAGACAGCTACATTTAGGTAACTACCTGTCAGGATGGTATTATCTAAGCTGCAATCATAGTCAATAGACACCTAGGACACTAACCAAGTTAACTGTGTAGATGCATCCTGTGGTGATGGGTCATTTCCAACAAGATTCATGGAGATTCTGAATCTGTATATGGTCTTTCTTAAATTACGTGAATAGAATTTCTAATCCCAGAGGGAATAAAGGTAGTATAAACATGCTCAAGGTTAAATGCGTAAGTATGTATCGAATGATCAGCATATAAATTTGCCATCTTGGAGTTTTTCCACTATTTGTAGACCATTACTGCTGAAAGTGATTTAACAGCATTCATACATTCAAGATAGACAATTTTGGTAAACAACTAAACATTCCTAGATACTGAGATCAGGTCCTGATTTCCTCACCTCTGCTGGTACAGAGGTTATTTCTGTTTATGCACATGCATATGAAGCTGACTTATTCTACCTGTGGTTTTTTTGAATGTTTTTCAAGAACTGAATGAAGATGTGTTGATAATTCTTGAAATTCATTGTCTATTGGGATATTTGCTTTATTTCTGTGCTAATTAATTTCTGTCTTCTAAGGCAGTCAGGGAGAAGGATGAGTGACTTTTCTCTTCTGGCTTGCTTTCACATTTCAATCAAATTCTGCAAAGTCTAAGAAACCAGTATGTAGTTTTCAATCTCACTTTAGGTAGTCCCTGGAGTGTGGTTGTTTTTTTGTTGTTTTTTTGTTTTCTTCTCCTTTGGTGTGAACATAAAAAGGTGGTTATATTTGTCTTCCTTAGTGATGTAATTTTAAAGTTAGACATAGATCTTGCGTGATACGTTTCTTCAACTATTTACTTGTATCCTTAAAGTCTCACTGATGTTTATCAGTGACAAGCTTTCAGAAAGTGGAGTGTTTTCCCCCTGTCATTTGTTGTGCTATACTTCTTTTTTCCAAGTGATCACAATTTAAGATGCTGTCATTAAACAGTTTATTGCTCATGGTCTTAAGAGTGTGTATCACATATATGATATATCAAGGATCAAACTGCTGATACAAGTACACTTGGTTGATTTGAAATAAACATTCTAGATATTTTAAGTGAATCAAGATGAGCCAAACACCAGATACACTAGGGATGCTATTAACCAATAAAAAATGTTTACAACATAGATCAAAATCTTATTAACTTCATGCATTTACATAGTTGCATTTCAGGTTTTTGAGAGTTTAATTTCAACACCTTCTCAAGAGAAAAATGTTGACCTTCTTTGGTCTCATGTAAAACAAGCTCAAAGCTAAGTAAGAAGACTAGAATTAAAGATAGGTCCATAAGCACGTAAGTTTACATAAGTTTGTGTGTCTTAACAGTACTTCCTCACTGTATTAGAGCCATCATTTTATTTAATTATTAAGATAAATAAAATGTTTTGTTATCCATATATACAGCTCAGTATCTCAGTAAGACTGAATACTATTTCTTGAAGTATTGCACTAAGGAGACACTCAACTGAGAAAAGAGTAGACTTTTTCTCTTTTTTTTCTTTCTTTTTATTTTTTTTCCCTCTGATTGTGTTAACACACAATGACTTAATTGTAAGAAGGGGATTTATTTTATTGTCACTTAGTTGAGGTTTATTTGCTAAAACATTCCTTAGGTATTTACATTTAAAATTTTTGAATGTATGCATCCCATATAACAGTAAATAACGTTACAGCTGCTTTACTTCAGATCCACTTTTTTTTTAAGAGCTTTTTTTTTTAACCACTCATATGTCTTTTTGCATTAAGTTATAGAATGTTTTCTGGAGATAGAATTTAGCACAGAGTAAAAGTAAAAAAGACGCAGCAAAAGGGAGGTATGGAAAAAGTACAGCAGAAAAGAGAGATCCCAGAGAGCACAGAATAAATAATTAGAAACATTCTTAGGGAATATGCTGGTTTTCATTTGATGGCTCTCTAAATAATACACATATTTATATACATAATAAATTCTAAATAACACTTTTACAATTCAGCCTTTCACTTCTGACACATGAAAAAAATGTATTTTTATACAGGAATTTGAAGTGATTAGCTAAATTATGACCTAGATTTTTTGATTGGCTAACTTGATTTTAAGCAATTTTTTTTTCCAGCAAATTTGACTGCCAGTTCTGATTTTCCATATTGCTGTCACTCTAGAAGAAAATTATAAAAAAAGCATTAAGATGGAAGCTTTAACAGTTTCCTTTGCATAGCTTGAAAGACTTTCTTTTTTTCCTTGACTTCTGTGAAATTTTATCCATTCCATAGTTTCCAAACTTGAAAGATTAAGTGAAATGTGGTGTGTTGACCTTGGCTGGCTGGCAGACTGGCTGGCTGTTTTGTCTCTACACCTCCTCAACAGGATAAGAGGAAGAAAAGAAGATTAAAAGCTCCTGGGTCAAGCTAAAGACATAGGGATTGTCTAGCATGCCTTCATGAGCAAATCAAACTGGACTTGGGGAAAATGAACTTAATTTTTTGTCAATTAAAATAGATTTGAATGGTAAGAAACAAGGATCAAAACAACTTCCCCTCACTTTCACTTCTTTTTCCAAGGATGTCCTTCAGTCCTTCACTCCCAAATCACCTCTCCGAGTGGTGAGGCAGGATGTGGAATGAGGGTTGTGGTCAGTCCACAGCAGCTTCTCTCTGCTTCTCCTTCCTCCTCACACTTTTCCCCTGACTGTGTGAGCTCTCCATTTTTTTTCAGTATCATAAATCAAATATTACAAATGTATAAACCGTGGAGGTATTTAATCTCAGGGATCCACTGCAGAAGCAATCACATGTCCAGTCTTGGTAAATACTAATTTAGAATCATAGAATGGTTTGGGTTGGAAGGGAACTTAAATACTAACTAGGTCCAACCCCCTTTTTTTTTTCTTGTCTCTCCCCCACAGCCATTTGGAATTTCCCAGTATTTAGAAGATGAAAGACATAGAATGAAGCCATAAGATGAATACCTGAAGACCAGAAATTTAATCCTGTCATTTTGAATACTTAAGAATTAAAAGGCTCATCAACAATTTAGCCACATTATGTACATCATCTGGGATATAGGGATTTCAGTTATTTAATTAGACTTATCACTAGACAAATCAGTTTGTAGAGCCTGGAAGACTGAGATAAGTCTTTGTGTTTAACCTTTGCTGTGTGAAAAGTTGATGTCTTGGGAGAAAGGCTATCTGAATACTAATTACTCTGTCGTGTCTTGCAAGGCAAGCCAGCTGATATTTTGGCTTTGATTTGGATGCGACTTACCTATATTATTAGACTGGCAGCCTATGTACTCTCAGTTACACTCAAGTGAACTGGAGGTAATATGTGAAGAGTTGTCCTTATTTCCAGGTGTTCACTGCTGTTTTCAGCAGATTTCCCAAACTTTTGAAACTGGCATCTTGACAGAAGTCCAAAATTAGGGGTACCATTTGCTCAGACTGAAGCAGATGGCAGGTGCTCTCATTGTTAATTTAGAGGTTATACTTTCTGAGGACTACAGTCCCTGGCTTAAAATATTCCATCCTGGTGTTAGGATTTTGAAAGAATTCCTTTTTTGTCTATCACCAAAAGGCTATGTTTTGGTATAACTTCTATATGTGTAGCTTACAGTTATTTAGGTACATATATGCAAAAACGCACACATATATCACAAAGTATTGTGCCATTCAGGTTTGTACTTTTGTGCTTTTAAATATCTATACCCATATGCCTGGAATATTTGTTAATAAAAAATTGAAGTATTATTTGTTATAAGAATTAGCAACAAAATATATGATCACTTTTAAAGTTTGCTAGTTTTGATCTAAATGTAAATTACTGAACTACATCTTCATTTTATCTAAAAATTGCTTTTTTTTTTTATTTAATTGCACAGCTGCAAATTGATTTTGTGCAGAAATGGATTCCATCTCTGCCAGGTAAGTAATGGTTCATAATTTAAACTTCAGGCTGGAATAAACTTTGCCTGTTGGCTGTAAGAGTGAGAGCATTAGAGAAAAACAGTAGCCCAGAGAGAGCAGAAGAGCAGAATATCTTCTGTAAAATGTAATTTTTTGCAAAAGCGTAATGAAATCTATCATACATCTAGCTGATAGTACATTAAGTGATTTGAGATCAAAATACACTCATGATGGCTGCCAGAGTTATCTTAAATACTTCATTTAATGTCCTAAATAATGTGATAGATTTTCTTGTAGCCTCTCTAGCAGTGT
Organism: Heliangelus exortis; assembly: GCF_036169615.1. NCBI lineage: Eukaryota > Metazoa > Chordata > Aves > Apodiformes > Trochilidae > Heliangelus > Heliangelus exortis. The sequence goes on from NC_092422.1 coordinate 34,832,588, forward strand.
AAATCACTAGAAGAAAACAAAAAAATCTTTATTCCTTTTTTAACCTTCCTTTTGATCCCTTTGTTTTTGTGTTCACTTTCTGCATTTCTGCATTTAAATGCATTACAATAGTTCATTACACGAACGACATGAAGGTTGTATCATTAACAGACTCCCTCAGTGAAGAAATTTGCAGCAGTAGATCATCAAAACTATAACCTTAAATGTATTTTCTTACTCATCAGATTAGTTGAAGCAGCTGAGATTTCCCACTTTGACTTAATTTCTGTAATACTGTAGAACACAAATACATACATATATCCAGGTTTTTGTATACTTGTATACTGTAGTATTATAAAACTAAATTACCATCATTCATGGTAATATCAGTGTTGTTGTTTATATGGACAGTCATAGTAATTTTTCTTTTCTAAAGCAACCACCAAAAAAGTGCAAAAGTTTAATCTAAGCTAAAACACCAAAAGATTTCAAATTCACTACATGTGGAGCATCTCTGGTTTGCCTTTAAGTCCAAAAAGTAACATTGTAACTTGCTTGAACTTTCAGTCAAGAAAAGTCTTTCAATAAAAAGTCATAGAATTTCTCTGAGTGGTTCCACGTTGATTTTTTGATTAATTTTTAAACTGAACCATAATGGTTGACTCACCAACAATATTAAGAGTATTTCCATGTTTCCAGTATATGCCATGAAAGTACTTTCATCAGCAGGTGACATTTTTATTTGCTATAACTATTAATTAAAACTTGATTCTATGTGGGTCTTTTTTGGTGTGTTTTTTTAAGTACTTTGATATAATTTGCAAGATACTAAAAGTGAAGGACACTGTACGTTTGTACTCCATTAGTCATCCCTAAGAGCAAAGTCAAAATGGATAAACACAAGAATGAAAATCTCTAAATAACCTTTAGTTTCTATGGTACATAAATCTCTATAAACAGAAATCATTCACGTTATGAATTTTACGATTTTATTCCTTGCAGTTAAGCAATCGAAGGAAGAGCCATAAAGTCTGAAACTATGAAGACAAAAATATGTCTTGAAGTAATGAGCCAAACAGCATACTAATAAAGTAATCAAATTCAATCATTCAGTCAATAAAAACACAACAATTTTTTGCAACACGATTTGCAAAATGTGATAACAGAACCTTTTCTTGAGTGCATGGTAAAAAGATACTAAGGTTTAATATGGCAGAAAAGTCAGTCATTTACAAGTATCTTGATTTTTATTTGTTATTATGTACAAAAATAATATATCAAAATCCTTTATAACAATAAAAAGTAGACTACAATTATTCATTTATTCTTATCTTCTAATTTGCCATTTTCAGTAAGTCTTCACAATTAAGCTAATTGGGGGAGAGATTTACTTTAGATATTGCATGTGATCCATTAATCTCTATCTTTTCAAAAAGCAATAGAGATACGAACCTTCAAAGACCAGCAATTAGTCCCTGAGAATTTACTTGAGAAACAGATTAATCATCTACTACAGGTTCCTTCTTTAGCCATCAACTACAGATAGAAGACTCTAAAAGTATGTGGAAGGAGAATGTCAGCTCTTTTAATGGCATCTGGTCAAAGAAACCATAAACAAGATCATACAGACATAGCTGACCAACACTAGTGCAACCAACCTGATCAGTTGCATTAATTGGTCAAGACTAAGGATGTTTATTTAACAAGCTGGGAAGATGGTGAAAGGGAAGAGAATGAACAGAGTCTGAAAACATGATCAGTTAGTTCTAATAAAAGCCATAAACAGAAACAAAACTGGTCACACTAATTAATGGGCTATCAAGAAGCTGCAACAAAACATAACTTTGCAGGAAATCTGAGGGCCCAGAACACTGGAAGAGGGTCAGTGGGGCTGTGCCAACTGATGAGGCAATGGGTAGAAAAGGGAGGAGCAGAGAGGAAGGGCTAGACAGAAAGGGGTCCAAAAGGGGCTGATTGCATGTAAAATGTGGCTGGTGAGGTCTGTTGTCCAGCTGAGCCTTGCTTCTGATCACTCCAGTATGTCTTGCCATATTAAATCCTCTAATCTGTCTGCATAATCTCCCTGTTTATCCCATATGTGTCAGTGCTGCAAAGGCCAAGAGACAGTTATTCAGGGGGAGAATGAGCAAGAGTGAGGTGGCATCTGTATCTTCCCTAAATCAGGTGTGTGCTGCCCAAGCATGTGGATTCACTGGAAAACTCCAAGATGGACCAGTCCTGGCAGGACTGTCAGGTGGAGAGTCTGCATCTTTAGGGGGACTCCTAAGTACGTAGTGTTTGTGGGATAACTGTCTGAGTGCTTTGTGTTTGCAGCAAGCACCCAGCTGGTCCAGCCAGAGTTGGAGACCTGTGGGGTGGCTAAGGGGGACTGGGATCCAGGCAGGGGTGTTGAGTGTGCAGAGGGGCTGTGCTGGTACTTGGGGGAATGAACCTGCATGTCCTTGTGAACCTGGAGAGTGTGGTTTGTGTGCTGCACCAGTGACCTTCTGCCTCTGCCATCCAGAGGAGGATTCCTGTGGCTGCCTGTGCCTGTGTCTGGTGTGAATCCCAACTGTGGATGCTGTTGGGGGCAGAGCCTTGTTAGTGGCTGTCTGTGTGACCTGCCCTGTCCACATCCTCTCTGTCTGTGTCCCTCTGCGTGTGTGTGTGTCTGGGGCACATGCTTAGCTTCACTACTGGTTGATCCCACAAATGAGAAAGCAGCAGCTGCATCCTTCTGCTTGATCCGGGGACTACAAGCACTGGGCTGGGCTCCAGCTGGTGTGTGGGGGTGCCCGGGGATGGCACTACTGGAGGAGGCAGCTGTTTCAGACATCCTTTAAAAAAGCCTAGATCAATTTTTCATTCTGGATCATGAAATGAGGGAAAAAAAAAAAATGGCTACACCTGAATTTCAATATGTTTCTTAACTGTGTTAAGGAATTAAAGATCATACATGGAGATACACAAGTGCAGGTAGGCATCTTCAGCAAGATTATATAAAGCTTTTTATTTAACTTACTAACCTTTGCCTTCCTCTTCCTGTCTTTCTGCTCATTCTAGTCTTCAGTTTACTGCCAATACTTGAGATGACCATACTGTCTTGTTACTTCTAGATTTAGAGTAACAGCTGCTGCATTTCAACCCAAAGCTGTTTTCCATGTAGTCATGCTGGGACAAAATTTGAGTTTTTTAGGCAGTTAATCCAGTGTAAGCATCCTAGTAAGAAAGCAGAAATTTATCTTTGAGCTGAGGAGAGCACATCAGTTCTGGCTGAAAGTGCATAGCAAGCTCTGTCTCCAAGAAGATTCAGATTCCATTTTGTCTGCAGCTGCCCTGCATATAGAGGCTATCCATGAAGATGCTTGGAGGTCTGCAGAAGCAGTGTGTGGTCTCTTCTCCAGGCTCCAGGATATGATCTAGCGTGAAATATTTTCCATGGAGTCCTAGGATATTTTGGTACTTTATTTCTATTCAGGCTTTAGCTATGAACAAAGTATGAACAGCTATGTAGGCAACAATTCCTCAGCCTCTGAGGTGGTGTCAAGATCTCTGAAATGAAATCTCCACCAGACATCAATTATCTTGAAAGAGATCATGCTTTGATGTCTCAGCAAAACATTCCTGAATCCCTACAAAAGGACATCACAATGTCTGTGGTTGATTGCAGCTACTTCATGATTTAGGTCTTGACTGAGGTCAGTGGGAAGTGGACACGGTTTCCTAGAGTAGAGGAGAGTTACTTTCTAAAAGTGAGGGAAGAAAGCAATTTTGTGCCTCTTTTATGTAACACTGTCATGGTAGGACATGGTAGGTGAGAACAAGAAGAGAGATACTGTAGACATAGCAAAAGACTCAGTGCTCTTCCCTGCAAGGATGGGAGGAGAGGAAGTTTGATAGTGAAAAGACATTTTCAGGTGGTCTGGAAAAAATTTTGGAGTAAAAGAAGGAATATGCTTAGTCAGCAAAGCTTATGTAATTGAAGGCAATGCAGTGTTTGATATGTTACTACTCAGAAATAAATATTCTGTAATATCCTGAAAATATTACTATCTTATTTACCTTGATGAATTAGAGCTCTAGCTCACTTTTCTCCTCTTGGCAGAAAGGGAACTGGAGCATTTGATGGACAATAGTTTGTCCATGACTTGTAGCAAATATGTCCAGCATCTTCTGGGCTCCATTAAGAGAACTGTTAGACGATGGTGAGTGTGGGGTTCCTTCTTCTCTGTTCAGTACTGGAGAGACAAATCTGGAGTACTGAGTCCAGGTCTGGGATAAACAGTTCAAGAGAGACATGGACTTACTGTCATGTAGCCCCATTGGAAAGCAATGAGATTCATCAAGATTTTGGAGCATCTGTCATACAAGTAGAGGCTGTACTCTGAGAGAGAGCTGGGGCTTTTCAGCCCAGAGAAGAGAGGGCTTAGGCAGATCTTACCAGTCTGTATAAATAACTCCTGTGGGGAAAATCAAAGTAGGTAAAGCCAGGCTCTTCTCACCAATGCTCAGGGAAAGCACTGCAGGCCATTGGCACAAACTGAAATACAGGAAATTTCATTTAAACATAAAAAAACCCAACAACCAAACAACGCACTTTTTACTGTGGAGATGGCTTAATCCTGAAGGATATGCAGTTTCCAGCCTTGGATATATGAAAATCACAGCTGGAAAGAGCCGTGAACAATTTACTTCAGATGACCCTGTTTTGAGCAGGCAGGCTGAACTAGATGATCTCCAAAGGTGCTCAACAAGCTCAGCAATTATGCTATTCTGTGAAACTGCAATGTCTGCACAGCAGCTCTGACTACAGTGGAGACTGATATTTTAGTAATAGGTGACTGCTTTCAGAGGTTGATACCCAGCTTCTTTGGTAGAAGTTGAGTGATGCCTGATATTTTTTTCCCAGCTATTAGTGTTGAGACTATGTACTGGTCTTTCCACAGTCCAAAAATTCATACTGAACCAAGTGCAGGTTAGAGTAGGTTGCAGCTGAAGAGGTTGTTACACAATACTCTGTGAAATATTAATGAAGCTTTTTAACACTGTCCCACAGCTTTCCCATTTTGAAGCTGACGTATGGACTATTAGATGGAGTAGAATTTCACCAGACCACTGATCTTAGAGAGTAGTAATTAATGACATAAAATCCAGATGACAGCTATCAACAGATTACCTTAGGCAACAATAGGACCTGTAGGTTTCAGCATCTTCACCAGCAATGTGGATGATGGCATGGCAGTGAATTTGTGAATCAGACTAAGAGTGACTGACATGAAGAGCTTCTGTTCAGAGTGAAATGGATGAGCTTGAAGATTCTAACAGGGACCTCACAAATTTCAGTGAGAAGGGCAGAGCTTTGCCTCTCGAGTGGGTTAATGTTACAGAATAGTGGATGCTGAGGAGATACTGCTGGGTAGGACTGGGGGTTGTGTTGGATGCCAGGTCAAATAAAAGCCAACATCGTGCACATTTCCAATGAAGCACACCACACTAGTAGTCTGTATTACAAAAGAACTGGCTAGCAAAGGTATCACCCCTCTGTAGTCAGCACTAGTGAGGCTGCATTTGGAATACTGTGTCTGGTTTTGTGTTTCCCAATCTCCAGTTCAAGAAGGATGTACAGAAATTGGAGAGAATCCACTGGTGGGTTACCAAGATAGTCAGGGATTTATTGTATTATGTATTGTAAAGACATTCTCAGTCATGCCTTAGTACATTAAAGGTATGGTAAGAGTTGAAGGTAACATTCCATTTTGGGAAATGCAGATTCCCTGTGCTGCAGAAAACAAGTCTGAACAACAGACTTTATTCTTATTGCCTGCTTCACATATTCTCCTGAGAAAAGGAAGAGAATTATTCCAGGACAGGCTCCTGACTGATGGGCCTTCCATGGTTTGGTGAAGGCAGTGACATCAGCAGGCAACATAGTTTTGCTTAAAAGTTAGAAGTGTGGTCCACCCTTCTGTAGTTGACAGACATGTTTGCATGAAAGAAATGAATTCTGAATGGTGTGCAGACCTGATGGTCTGGATTGGCAAGTGAAAAGTCACTAGAAAGAGTTGTTCTGTGATAGAAATGTGCCAAAGTGCATTTTGGATGGCAAGAACACTCTAGAAAAGACTATTTCCTCCCTAGTCCAGCGTTAACCTGAACTCATGAACTATTCAATCTGTTCACACAATCACAGAATTTTCACCATTGGAAAAGACCTCTAGGTTCTCTGATTTCAACAATAAACCCAGAAAAAACCCACCATGCCCACTAGAGCATTTCCTGACATACCACATTTACACATTTTTTTAATATCTTCAGAGATGGTGACTCCACCAGCTCCCTGTGCAGCCCGTTCCAGAGAAGAAGCCTCTCTCAGAGAAGGATTTTTTCCTATTTAGTTGAAATATTCTCTGGTGAAACTTTAGGCCATTTCCTCTATTCCTTGGGAGAAGAGGTCAACTCCCACATCACTACAACCTCCTTTCAGGTAGTTGTAGAGAGTGGTAAGACCATTCACCACCTTTTTTTCCCTTCTCTGGACATGATCCAGCAACTCAATGTTCTTCTTGTAATGAGAAGCCCAAAACAGAACACAGTATTCAAGGTGCAGCCTCACCAGAGCCAAATGTAGGATCATGATGACTTCCTTTCTCCTGCTGGACACACTTTTAAGGCCAGGATACTGTTGGCCTTCTTGGCCACCTGGGTACACTGCTGGATCATAAATGGCCAGGTATTGAACAGCAACCCCAGGTTCTTTTCCACTGGGGAAGCTCTCCAGCCATTCTTCCTCAAGCCTGTAGCATTGCGTGGAGTTGCTGTGACCAAAATGGAGGACCTGACACTTGGCCTTGTTATAACTCATACAATTGGATATCAACATAGCCTGTCCAGGTCCTTCTGGAGAGCCTTCATACCCTCAAGCAGATCCACACTCCTGCCCAATGGTGTTTTCTGCAAACTTGCTGAGGAAGCACTCAATCCCCTGATCTAGATCATTGATAAAGATGTTGAACAAGACTGGCCCCAAAATGGAACCCTGGGGAACACCACTGGTGGCTAGCAGCCCACTGGATTTAATTCCATTCACCACAGTTCTCTGGAGCTGTGCATCCAGTCAGTTTCTAACCCAGAGAAGAGCATATATGTCTATTCTTTATGAGAATGCTGTGGGAGGCACTGTGAAAAGCTTTACTGAAGTCCAGGTAAATGATGTCCACAGTCTTTCCCTTATCCACTAGGTGGGTTGACAAGTCACAGAATGAGATCAGGTTGGTTAAGCAGGACTTGAATTTTCTGAACCCATTGTCACATTGGCAAGCCTCCAACCATTTGGGATCTCCCCTACTAACCAAGACTGTTGGCAGACTATGGTAAAGGCTTTGTGAGCTCCCCTGCCATCTGCCTCAGTACTCTTGGGCAGATCCCATCTGGGTCCATAGATTTTTGAGTGACCATGTGGCATAGCAGGTCACTGCCTACTTCCTCCTGGGTTATAGGGGTGTTGTGCTGCTCTCCTTATCTTTGAGCTCAGGGGGCTGAATACCCTGGGGGTAGTTGGTCTGACTGAGGAAAAGAAGGCATTATGTATCTCAGCCTTTTCCTTACTCTTGGTTGCAACTCTGCCCCGCCCCATCCCCCAGCATCCAATAAAGGATGGAGATCCTTACTGGTTCTCATTTTATTGTCAATGTATTTGTAAAAAAAAAATTTGTTGTCTCTTATGACAATGGCCAGACTGAACTCCAGCTGGGCTTTTGACTGTCTTATTTTCACTCTGTATGACTTAAGAAGATCCCTGTACTTGTCCTGTGATGCAAAAGAAAAAAAAAACAAACAACAAAACAAACACAAAAACCTTCTTTTGTCTCAAAAAAAGCCTGAGCAAAACCAAACTAAAAACTGAGTCTATTTCAATCTATAAACAGTTCCAAAGTAAACAAGTGAAAAAACAAATAGTTTGAGGCAATAGTAGTGCAATTCAAACATTTAATTAACCTTATCCTGGATATTGGAGGGCAAAAGATAAGCCCTTAATTTATCATCACAGTATGTAAACTAGAAATTCAATGGAGGCTGCTTAAGTATACAATCTTAGTTTGTTAAAATGTCTTCAGTAAAAACATCTGACTGGCTGTGAAAGGGGTTAGTGTTAAGAAGCTCTGTCACAAAAAGCTTGATCTTCGTTATACATAAAAATAAGTATGAGAATGGTATTGTGATAGTGGGACTTTGGTTGCATGCAGAGATGAAATACATATATCCAGAAAAAGTGAGTTTATTTTTAAGTTTGATGATGAGCTGCAATAGGTGACATATGTTTGCTTATTCCACTGCATAGTACATATTTTAGAAGACTTTCAGGGACATGACCCCTGTCAGAACCATGAAATAGTCTGGCTAAAATTAAAAAAGGTTGCTTGGTATACATTATAAGTAAGCTGACTCTGACCATGCCAATTGAACTAAGAGAGCACACAATCAGTGGTGAACTCTGACCTCTTCTTACTGAAAAAAATGCATTAGGTACAGCATACTAGAAGATGGAAGACACGGTAATTACACTGCTAAGTAGCATCCACTAAATGGGTAGAGTCAATTGAAAGCTTTCATCCTTCTGGATCCTCTTTATAGAAACTAAAACTGCTGTTTATCATACAACACTACTGCATATGAGAGAAATGACAGAAATTCAGAGGAATAACATAAAACATTTCAAATATCCCCTGAAGGGAGAAGGTACAGTAAATCTACTCAATCACTTGAGCCCTTCATTTCATATCCCATGAAAGTAAATTCTCCTTCTGGTTGTATTTAGGATCCAGACTACCTTTCCAGACCAAGGTAATGGTCACAATCTCATGTGTTCCCTCTTCCTGTAGAGGCAGCAGCAGCAAAAATCATGCTGTGAAGTTACATGGTAGAGCAGCACACACCACTCGAGTTGATCTCTATTTCTTCTGACAGAGACAACACAATCACGAGAACCTTGAAAGATCCTCAGCAAAGCTATCACTCCCAACAATAGCCACCATAGTTGACCACCTGATTTGCCTGTGCCTGGAACCAGCATCTAGACTCACAAGTAGTAGAGAATTTCTCCTTTCCCTACACTACATTCACTTAGAACAATGCAGACAGGTAGCAGACAGTTCGAAGGTATAACACAGATTTTCAGAGCTCAAGTCTGAGCAAGATCTTCCATTGATAGGGAAAAGAAAACAGTTTAAATCTTTACCTCAGCTGCAATATTCTTTGGTTGGAGGTGCATGTTCTCAACTAAACAGTCTAGTTTTCTAGCAGAGAAACAAAACTGGAGTCTTCATTGGCATCACAGTATCTGTGAGTAATGCTTCCTGTCATCTCTGTCTATCTAAAAGAATCTGTCTTAACAGAATTGGCAATGGCATGGTCCCAGTTACTCATGATTTTGTCATCTTTTAACCTGACTGTAGCAGTTTAGTATATATTGCTGTGAAGCTGTTAGGATTTAGGAAACCTCAATAGGTACAGACTTCTATAGTATATCTCCTGAGCAACAGTGGCTATTATATCAGCCAAATTTTCTGATCCTCTCTTTCTCTGTTTAATATCATATCAAATAGGAGCTTAAAGCACTGGACAGAAGTAATTAAAGAAAAAAAGTAATTAAAGAAATAAAGAAATGCTCTGTTCAAAAGACTCATTGTAGTTGTGATTTTCAAATCCAAAGCCATTTTCCGTAGAAAAATATGCAACTTTTCTGTCCTGAGAGTGTTCTCAGCACCTATCTCAGGGTAATCTCAGGATAATGCTGAGAACAGCTCCAGAAGTTCTGGGTCACTGCTACATACCTCCTGCTTTAAATACCTTTCTAGCCTCACTATCTGTAACAAGCAACTAGCAAGGTATGGGTTTGTTTACATTTTAAAATTCTAAAATGTTTCTCACTGCATATAATTCTTATCAAGAAGAGTATAAGACAGTATTTACATTGGAGATGTTTATCACCTTAACAAGTTTTTCAGAATCTATAATGATGTACAGCAACCTACACTGAAGATTTCTGAGCAGAATTTTAATATGACAAGTAACCCTGCTGTACAACTGAACTCTTCATAGTTCCAAGTCTGTCTTTTCTCAAAGACAAAAAGAAGGGTATTTTTGTGTGTGTATTTTGGTTTTGTTTTGGTTTTCTTTTTGGGTTGTTTTTTTTTGTTTTCGTTTTTTTTGTTTTGTTTTTTGGTTTTTTTTTGTTTGTTTTTTGTTTGTATTTTGTTTGTTTGTTTGTTTATTTGTTTGATTTTCCTGGAGGGAGGGTGGAGAAACAGCTTTAAGATTTTTATGCAAATCAGTCATTTCATAATTTATTAAAAATATATATTTAATTAAGTCTGTGGAAAAAATGCACTGCAATAATGAAAAATGGAAGCATTTAAGTATTTCTAAATCTTTAAAGGCCATTGTTGTTTCATAGCAGGAAGTATTTTATTTGACAAAAATTATTAATAAAAATATTAACACGAGCTGATTTTTGCAAAACTAAAAGGGGTTTACAAGCTTTCTCCAGAAAGAAGTGCATACATGACCTTAAAATCAATCTCTCTTGTTAAAATGTGCAAGCTGAAATGTCATTTTTTAATACCTTGAATATAATTTTTATTATGTATTGTTAAAACTACTTGATATTTGCGGCAAATGTTTAGTATCTGAGGTCCTTCACATAGAAATAACTGATTATGTCCTGTCATACAACTGTATTTGAAAAGTCCAATTTATAATGTGATTCTCATTAACTGAAAACTAATAAAATTATCATGCAGAGAAAATGTACATACTGTTTTTGAAGACAGCCTTAGGCCAGCCTGAACTGATGCTGAAGAGGAATAACTCCATTTCTCAACATCTCTTGTTTTCTCACCTGCCTAGACTAAACTGGCTTTAGACACAGCAAAAATGAAATTGCTGCATGGAATATATGAGTAGTGGTACATTCTAAGAGCTGTCTTTGAGACAACTAGTTTGATTTCTTTTTTTAAGTCCTGCAATGTCAGGTGGGTCATGGATGAAGAAGCAGAAGCAGCAAGCTGCGTTTTCCTGAAGGCCCTGATTTTTTTCTTCACTTTTCCTCCTCTCTGCCCTCCCTCCTACAGCTCCATTTCTGGTGGCAGAAGGGACCTGAGCTGTTCTTTTTGTAGTAGCAAAACTGCTTCAACGTGCACTTTTAAGGAGTTCCAGTCTGTGCCTGTGCTCAGATCCAAAAAAAGGAGGCATTATGGATGTGGGCTTGGCTCCATTTCCCTAAAGGTGAGTACAGCTGATTGTGGGTAGCTCTTGTACAGTTTTTTGTTTTGTTTTTTTTTTAATAAGAAGTGTAATCTACTAGAATACTTACCTTACAGCCTCCTCTTCCTGCTGATCTTTCTGGGGTGAGTCTGTGAAATCTCTGTCTGTTCCTCTTTTATGATGGCAGGCTGAGAGATGGGCTTCTTCATCCTGGAGGAAGGCTCTGGGAAGGCCTTATCACAGCCTTTCAGTACTATAAGAAGGATGGGGAGAAAATTTAAGCTATCAGTGTACACTTGCAGCCAACCAGATCCTTGGCTTCATCAAGAGAAACGTGATCAGTGAGTTGAGGGAGGTGATTCTCCCCCTCTGCTCTGCTGAGACCCTACCTGGAGTACTGCATCCAGTTCTGAAGCCCCTATTACAAGAAGGACACAGCCATGGTGTAACTTGTCCAGAGAAGGTCCACGAGGATGATCAGAGGGCTGGAGCATCTCTCCTGTGAAGACAGGCTGAGGGAGTTGGGGTTATTCAGTCTGGAGAGAAGAAGGCTCTGAGGAGACCTTATTGTAGCCTTCCAGTATCGGGAGGGGGCCTACAAGAAAGCTGTCAAGGGCCTTTTGATGTCAGGTAGAGATCGGACTAAGGGGAATGGATTCATACTAAAGGAGGATATTAGGAAGAAATTCTTCACCATGAGCGTGGTGAGACATTGGAACAGGTTGTCAGAGAGGTGGTGGAAGCCCCATCGTCGGAAGTTTCTAAGGCCAGGCTGGATGGGCCTCTGAGCAACCTGATCTGGTGGGAGGCGTCCCTGCCCATGTCAGGGAAGTTTGAACCAGCTGATCTTAAGGGTCTTTTCCAACCCTGAATTCTATGATTCTATGACCCTGTTCATTGTAAAGAGGGCAGACTACATGACCTTTAAAGGTCTATTCCAACTCAAACTATTACATGATTCTCTGCTCACAGGCCTGTTCCACTGCAGAGCTCATATGATGTGGAGGGATTAAGTGTTCAGAACCAGATGATTCTGGTATCAGATAAACAAAAGCTTATCTATTTCCATCCTCACACTGAAATCATTGCAGTGAACATTAGCAGCTTCTCATTTTTGACATTTTTTTTTATAATTTTTGGTGATAACTTCTACCTCACAAATAATAAAATAGTTTTCAGTACTTTGGATAACTTTGGATCATAAAAACTGTGCTTTGTTTGTTATTGCTTTATTATTAATATACTTATTTTTTATTATTGACATAAGCAAGGAAATTTGAATTGATTAAACGCTTCGTTGAGCGCTATGCAATCCTTTGGATTTGTATACAATACAATCTGACTGTATCTTTATAGGGTGGAATTTATTTTAACCTTGTCTTAGTAAGTCAGTAGTCATTACCATTAGGCTAAATAGTATCTTGTGAGATGCTCCAGTAAAATGTCCCTCCTTGTATGACTATTTTAACATTATCTGGAATATATCTTACTATGAAAAATAATCGGAGAGAATTTTGACTTCATTTTTACCATGAAAAGAAGCAAGTTAATTTTGATGTGATAATGAAACAGCATCTAAGAAATATCACACATAAAGTGTGTGATATGCAGAAAATCGGTCCTGTGATTCAAATTTGAAGTGACACATTTCTTCCTTCTTCTGTCAGGGAACAAATCTACAAAAAGATAAAGGCTGTTCTAGACTATGAGAAGAAACTATTGCTGGACAGGCAGAGACCTGCACTCCTGCTGTCCTCACAGTAGAGAACTGTATAAACCTTTCCACAGGAAAGAGCAACCTGGGAGAGAAATAATGCTTGCTTGACACATATTCTCTGTGCTGTGATGTTGAAGCTTTGTGTTCCAACATATCAGTGGGCTGTACTGTAAAAGTCATCAGCCCAAAGTCTGGGCCACTTTCCTGTTTTGTTCAGGATGCGCTGGCTGTGCTGCAGAAACACCTCCTAAACTGAGCCCTAGTGTTGATAATCAAGGTCCTCTTCCTTCTCTGCATCCCAGAATGGTTCAGTGTGTAAGACTGAGATTTTCGAACTGAATATGTTTAGAAAATCCTCTTTCAGGTGAAGGAATGTCCTCATTCAGGTTAATTCCTCCCTCTGCTCTCCTCCTGGCCCACAATGCCCTGAGTTCCTCTCTGACCATGGCCAAAGCTGTGGTATAAGGGGTTGAGAGAGACCCTGCACACACCTTGCTTTAAACTAGCAATTTAGAAGCTCTTCTGGCAAGTAGAAAACCAGATCTGAGGTCTTCATTGACATCAGAAAAGACTAAGCTTGGGTTCCTTCCTTGTGGGAGCATATTAACCATAAGGATCCATACTCACCTTAACCCTACGGTACTGTCAGAACTGGCAAGGGTGAAGCAGAAGAATGTCCTGTAGAAGAAAGAATGATGCTCTCTCAGCCTTGATCAAAAAGAGATCACACAGACCTTTTGTCCATGGTATGGAAGAGGAAAGATGTCAGATCCAGGTTTACACTCAGTGTTTCATTTAGAGAAGCTTTCAGTTAAATTCACAGACTTCAAAGAGATTAGGTCAGTCATCTCACAATGTCCTGGTATATTTTGACCTCTAGTGACACCTTAATTCTTGTCAGGGACTGGTTACAGAGCCTGGGCTCCCACATTTCTGTCAAGGGTACAGTCCCCCAAAAGTCACCTAAGGAATTTTGTGAAGTTTTAGATGAACAAGTCCTCTTTAAGATCGAGTCTTTCATCTTAAACACACACACTTCCTAATCAGTATTCACCTTGTATTATTAATGGGATTCAGATATGGTTTGCAGCCTAGTAACTGTCAAAATGACTGAACTATAGCAAATATGTGGCTTATTTGCTAATTTTCTCAGAACACAGAACACAGCAATTAAAATCCCACATCCCCACACTCTCCAAAAATGCAGAGAATGTGCTCAATAAACTTGTATTTTTGGTATAGTCAAACTCATCTATTTGTTATGAGTAGTTCAGGCTGTATTTTTCTGTTGTTGGGCTTTAAAGAAAAATGGATACTATAAATAACTTTTTTAAAGTCTGCAGTAACCTGTAGGCATCATTTCATTTCCTTCTTACAGATTCATGGCAGCTGCCTCTTCCACTTTGGCAGCTTTTCCTTTAATTTGTAATCAATGACACTGATTAAATGCATTTTCTCTGTTTCTCATCTGAGCCTGAAAAACATGTTCGATAACACATCTATAGGATAATTTTGGTTTTTGTAGTTCTCAGTACTTTTCAGACTTCTAGATTTATCCCACTGAAATAGGGACAGCCTTTTATGAGCAGGTCTATTGTTTGACAGATCCCCAACTCTATTTCACAGGTGACTTACAGTAGTCTGACATACAAGTTTGGCAATGATCTTGGGTCAAATGTATTCTAGTCTCTGTGGCACTAGAACTCAAAGATGATGTATTGGAAGAGCATACCACAGGACAAACAGAGAGAGCTCTTACTTTCACAGAAGTTAGAAGAACACTTCTGTGACAATTTTGCCCCGGTCAAATATTTATACATACGTGAATGAGCAATACAGAGAAATAGAATAAGAACAGAAATTACTACTTGTAGTAACGAAAAGCAAAGATAGGTAGCCTGACAGGAATACAGAAACATTGTCCAAACATCCAGGGCTGAAGTTAGGAAAGCTAAAGCTCAAATGGAACTGAATCTGTCTGGGGATGTCAAAGACAAGAAGGGCTTTCTGTAAGTACATAGGTGGCTAAAGGAGGACCAAAAAGAAAGTGGATTTATTGCTCAACAAGTTGGGTTACCCTAGACATGGGAGAGGCTGCTGTTCTGAATGCCTCAGCCTTTACAAGCAAGGCTGGCTGTCAGAGGTACCAGGTCCCAGAGATCAGAGGGAAAGTGTGGATCAAGGAAGAGAAACCTAGCAGATGCTTCTTGGTGGAAAAGGATTAGGTCAGGGAATACTGAAGCAAACTGGATGTAAGTCCATGAGCTCTGATGAGATGAACCCATGAGTGCTGAGGGAGCCAGCAGATGTCATTGCAAGGCTATTCTCAATAATCCTTGATCAGTCATGGTGACTTGAGGAAAACAAACATAACTCCCATTCTCAAAAAGGGCAAGAAGGAGGACTCAAGGAACTACAGGCTATTCAGGAACATTGAGGACAAGATAATAACAGTAGCAGTTATCATGGCACCATTAAGGTGAAATCATGCTTAACCAACTTGATCAATTTTTATTAGGAAGATCTACTATCCTGGTAGAGCAGGAGAAAATCCTGGATATTGTCTACTCCAGACTTCAGGAAGGTATTTTACGCTTATTTAGGAGAGACGAGATATGTGTAACTTTTCATGTTACAGTACTTCTTTTTCCTCAGGAGGTAAAATTTGCATAAATGCCATGTTTTTTGTTGTGTTTTGTATGAAAGGATGAACAAAACACAAATATTTACAATATGTTCTTAGCTTTGTACAGAGGCAACTGTTACGGACATCTTAGGTATTTTTTCTTCAAGCTGTGCAAGCTGAGTAGACACTGGGAGAAGGCTAAAATAGCTTACTTACTGCAATAGTTGAGAGTGGACTTCAAGTAAATTTTTATTCTTCTGTCTTAGAAATCAATCCTGGTAGTTTAAGTAACTAGTTCCAACAGAAAACATGTAGTTGGGCTGTGACTAAAAGCTGTAAAGCTACTATCTTCAAAAGTGAGAAAGGAATACAAATGTTTTTCAAGTCAAGCTTTGTGCTGAGGAGAAGAGCTGAAAATGAGCAAGTACTGTGCAATCTATTATACTCTGGAGATCTCTATTTTTTTCTTTTCTATCAAAGACTCCTGTGGTGATCATCCTCAGATATGAACAGAATTCCTAGATGAGTTAAATAATTCCTATAAGCATATCCAAAAGAGATGTCTAGACTGTCTGTTCTCTCCAGTTTCCTGGAACTGCTGCAATTTTACAGTGATGCTAAGGTCCTGTGTATTGAGGACATGGGTACACAGTTGTTCTCCAGAGCTCTAATGCTAACTTTCCACAGTTACCAGCACAAGAAAAATATAATAAATGTTCCATGAATTCTTGTCTGGAAGTCACTGAGACTAAATATCAGTGTCCTTACATTTCTACATTAAGGTGCATGGTAATGCTTTTGCTGGATATATCTTGATTAAAAACCCGTTCTTGCTTCTAGGTCTGCTGGGCATATTACCATGTCCAGGAAATAAAAGCTCCTGGGCAAATGCTTGTGGAAGAATCCACTTGCACACTATTGGCAACCATATAAAAATAAGAAAGATAAAACTGCAAAGATGCCCTAAATAATTTAGGTTTGGATGGAAGCTGAAGTGTTTTTACCTGCTGCCGTTTATGTTTCTCTCTATCCATTGTAACAAAGAAGGCATATAGGAGACCTAGTTTCTTGCTTTAAGCTTAGCTCCTAAAATGACCTCATAGTAGTGAAATGTTTCTTCTGTTTTTGTTAGAGTTATTTGTACAGTAATAGAAAAAGAGGGAAACATTTTTTAAAAATCAAAATTAAAAAACATAGGAAAAACATAGGAAAACATTTCATTGAAACTTGATAAACTTGTTAAAACAGCTATAAATTTCTTTCTTCTAACACTAAACAAAGGACTTTCCTGACATAACCAAATTATGTTATCCTCAAAACCTGTCTTTGTTTAGGTGAACACAGGAAAAAGAATTGCTGTCTTTTACTGCTCCACAGCCTCTCAGTAGACAATGGAAGGGGATTAAGGGAGAGACACTTGGAGGTTGTAAATTAAAACTAGAATGGGTTTAGTAGAACAGGGAAGGGATAGTAACGCGCAATAATATTGAAAAATACACTAATATATACAAAACCCAGTTTCATTGGTCTCTGATGTGTCTGAAAGTCCTTCATGGCAGAGGCAACAAGGAAAAAGAGTCCAGGGCTCTTCTCAGCAATTGATGGAGCTGGATGCTGCAGAGTATGATCTTCTCTCCAAGATGTTCCCTGGACAATCACATGGAGGGAGGAAGGAGGAAGACAAACTTTTTGTCCTCCTAGTTTTTGTAGGATATGGCAAGAAACAGGTTGAGAGGAGGTTCTCTGTTCTGCCCTTGGGGTCCTAAAGAACACACTCTCCTTGAGTCCTTATATTGATACCATAAAATTAGCCTGTGTCCCTTAAAAGGTAACAAAGCTATTCACTTTCTTTGTCTGATTACCGAGTCTACATGTCCACTTAATTTAGCCTTGAAGGCTTAATGAAGTAGTATCCTGAGCCTTAGGGAAACCAATCTTTGGCTGATGATCCTTGGGAACACAGAAATATCTCATATTTTTTAACTTAAAAATAATAAAAACATCATTGCCAGTGTGGTCTTAACTGAAATAAGAAAGCAGGGAAAACAATTAATAATTTTTATTTCCCCAGTGCAAAGATGAAGAACATAGAACAAATTCTCAATTTTACGCAAATGCCTAAAGGAATTAAAAGCCTTAATTATTTGTCTCTCTGCAGCTCCTAAACAACTCTTATAGCATCCCTATACATACAGTTTAGAAGGTGAGCTTAAGGACAGAAGAAACATGCCTAAGGTTACACTAAGTCAGTGATACATCACAGACGTGTGACTGAAAGGTAGCTATAAAATGTTCCTGGATCCTTCTATTCTCCAATCTGAACAACCCTAGCTCTCTCACCTTGTCAAATTGCTCCAGCTTTTTGATCATCTTTGTGGCCTTGCTCTATATTCCTTCCAACATTCACTCCATGCTTCTGAGCTGGGAGTACTCTAGGCCTAGGCACAGTACTCCAGGTGTTGTCTCACAAGAGTGGTGTAGAGTGGCAGAATTGCTTCCCTTAACCTGCTGGCCACATTTCTTTTGATGCTACCCAAGCTGGTTTGCTTTCTGGGCTGCCAACTGCACATTGCCAGCTCATGTTGTGCTCATGTCAACCAACACCCCAAAGTGCTTCTCTTCAGGGCTGCTCTCAATCGATTCTCCTCCCAATCTGTATTTTGTGTTGGGGATTGTTCTGACCTTGCACTTGTCTCTGTGGAACTTTATAATGTTTGCACAGACTCACCTCTCATGCCTGCTAAGGTCCCCCTGGATGGCATCCCTCCCTTCCAGCATAGCTGCTGTACCATACAGCTTGATATCATCAGCAAAATTCCTGAGGATGCACTCAATCCCATTGTCCATGTCACCAAGATGTTAAACAGTGATTGTGATAATACCAACTTTTGAGGAACACTGATCATCACTGGTCTCCACTTGGACATTGAGCCATTGACAGCAACTTCTTGAGTGTGACCAACCTCCCAATTCCTTGTCATCTGAGTGGTCCATTCATCAGGTTCATGCGTCTCCAATTAGAGACAAGGATGTTATGTGGGAGAGGGGCAAATGCTTTGCACAAGTCCAGGTAGATGACATCAGTTGCTCTTCCCTTATCCATCAACTCTATAGCTAAGGGCAAACTGACCCTGAGAAATTTGGTGGCCTTCTATGATGGGTTTACAGCATTGGTGGATGGAATAAGTTACCCAGAGAAGTTGTGGATGCCCCCTCCCTGGAAACATTCAAGGCCAGGATGAATCTTTGATCAACCTGGTCTAGCAGGAGATATCTTTGCCCAGCTATAAGGGTTGGAACTAAATGATCTAAGTTTTCTTCCAACCAAAATCATTCTATGATTCTATGTAGGGAGGGTTTGTATTGGTAATCTGGAAATGAAAGGAACAGAAAAGAAAGAAGTTCTGAGTTACAGTGTGACTCTGACCTTAGGAAGCCTGTGTACTTATGTGTCACCTTTTTCCACTTTGTAATAGACACTCTATTTTCTTTCAGTCTTTTCTTTCCCCTAATCCCACTGAATATTTGTAGAATAGAAAATATATGCTGTTCCTTGGAAACAAAATATTTCATTCCCTGGAGCTACTAACAATTTACTTTTCTCAGAGCCAGACTGCAAACATTCTTCTACTTCTGTTTTCCTTCACCTCAGGTCATCCCAAGAGTGTTTTACTCTGCTGAAAGGACACTTTGAGGATAGGTGAAAACATAGCAAAGTGTCCTTGTTACAAAAGTTCTGAGCTGATCTGCCTGGTGTGGTTGTGTGGCATGAACATCAGTCTTTTGGACACTGACTGTTGGTCTCATAACACTGAAAGTTCCAGACTGAAGGTAATGGCCAGGAGTTTACTCACACAGATAGATAACTTCTCATTTACTTTATCTTTGAAAAATGTCAATGAGTACATAAGTCCAATTATGATCTTCAAACCCATTTGTATACTCTTTCTACTCTTTCGCAGTTAAGGTTTATTTCTCATATATTAGAGCAAATGCTCACAAATGCAAATATATTAATCTCCTCTAACTAAATTATATTTCAATTAATAAAATAACACATTGATTAACTTCTGTTCCTTCTCCCAGTTCCTGAAAGAGCATACTTACCAAATAGAAACCCAATTAATAAAATTTATTTTTATGTCTGAAAACCTTTTAGTGAAAATATCTGGGGATTGTTCCAGTCTTCAAGGTCTAGTACCACATGGAGGAAGAGAGGTCATTTTAAATACTTTTACAAGCTTCTGATTGAGTAAAAAACCCCAACAAACCCAAAACTTATTCAGAAGTCTGCACTACAATTAAAGAAATAAAGTGATTGATGCATATATTTTAAAGATATTTGGGTGAAAACATTATTAGAAAAAGTGACAGCAGCATAATTTTCCCATTTATTTCATAAGAAGGATTAGAAAGCATAAAGTGGATGCATCATTTGAAAGTCGTTCAAATCATTACAAAAAGCATGAATCACACAATTTAATTTATAAAGTCTGCGAATCCTGTCATTCTTTTACTTTATGTCAGATAATCCTATCCCCAGATACATAATTCTGCTTACAGTACATTTTGATTTAATAATTGAGAACCAGCAAAGAAATTTAACTGACACAGCAGATTCGTTTAATTTCCTAAATTAATTATCTTTTACCTTTAGTCCTAGCTCAATTTTTGCTGAAGATAAGATCAAAAGAAAAGGAAAATTTTATTTTTTTTAAACGTTTAAAATGAAGTAAGAAGATGTAGCTGTAGACTAATTCATCATCAGTTCTCAGCACATATTTGCACAGAGACATGCACATTTCTGTAATACTTCTGTTTTACAATTTGTTACATTTATGGGTACCTTGGAAACCTGAGAAGATTCTTCTCAGTTGATGAGTTTCATTACAGTGATT
The DNA here is from genome assembly GCF_036169615.1 of Heliangelus exortis. Taxonomy (NCBI): domain Eukaryota; kingdom Metazoa; phylum Chordata; class Aves; order Apodiformes; family Trochilidae; genus Heliangelus; species Heliangelus exortis. Next base: position 34,853,070 of record NC_092422.1, read on the forward strand.
TAATTTGGACACAATCACCTCTGAATCATGAGTACTTAATATCATAGTAGCTAATTCAACATTGTTTTTCAAAGGATCTAGTTAGATGCTTCAAGAACATGAAATAATATTGTAGCACATATTTACTAGGGAAAATAACTACAATTATGGAATTTTTGTAAATTGCCATAGTGAAAACTATATAGAATGACCTATAGGGTTTTTTAAAAAGCCTAGAAACCAAGCTGATTACAGAATGCAAGTGTAATTGGTAAAGAACAATTATTATTTATGATTATAGCAATCATAAAATAACTTTATTTATAATCCACTCAGCTTCTCTAGAACCCCATTTGTTAATGCTGCAGTAGTTCTACAAGGTCTTCTACCCAAAGGATTTATTTGAGGGGACTAGTTGTGCCAACGCAGTGAATGAACAAAGGGATAGTATAGGGAATGGAAAAGACCTGGGACTTCGAGCAACTTGGCCCAGTGGAAGGAGTCCCAGACCATGGCATGGGGGTTGGAAGTGCATGATCTTTAAGGTGACTTCCAAACCATTCTATGATTCTATCATTCAGAGCAATTTGAATTTGAACCCAGTATGAGTATTATCAGAGCAAAAACCTTAGTATTTGTCCTGAAGCTTACTAAAATAGGAGAAAAATAGCAAAAGTTTTACTTTTAAAAGTTTACTTTCACCACCAGGACGTTTTGGGTGCACAACAACCTGGGAGGGGACACAGCCAGGACAGCTGACTCTAGCTGATCAGAAGGTTATGCCATACCATATGATGTCATGCTCAGCATATAAAGCTGGAAGAAGAATAGGGAAGGGCAGAGCATGCAGAATGAAGGCATTTGACTTCCCAAGCAACTTACACATGATGGAGCCCTGCTTTCCTGGAGATGGCTGAACACACCTACCTGCTGATGGCAAATATTGAATTCCATGTTTTGTTTTGCTTGCTGGCATGGCTCTTGCTTCACTTATTAAACTGTCTTTATATCAGCTTGTGATTTTCTCACTTTTACTGATCTGATTCTCTTTCTCATCCCATCAGAAGAAATGAGGGAGGGAGAGTGAACAGGTGGCTTTGTGCTTCTTTGTTGCCTGCTGGGGTTAAATCATAACAAGATGGAAGATAGCTCTAGCATTTTCAGATCCCATCTACTTCTTCAAAGAAAACCATCTAATCCAGTCCCATTTACAGGGTTTATAACATTCTTTTAAAGAAGGTGAGACCAGGCTCCCAAACTGAAAACTGTGTTTGAATTTCACTTTCAGCATTTGAAAAATTCTTGTAATTATTTGTATTATGAAAGAAATTTAATCTTGACTTTCTATACATCTGGTAGGTAGGGATATAACTCCTTCCTTTATCCAGTATTTTCCCCAACAGTTTTACAGAGCCATCATACTCTCTTTTTTTCTTTCTTTTTCTGTGGTAAGCAAACCATGCTCTTTTGTCTGCTGCTCATAGGGTAGTAATGTGCATTACTTTTCACGAAGTTTTATTTATAAACATTCTTTTACAGGCATGAAATCTGAACTAATCTTTCTTAAGCAAAGGTGATGAGAACTGTTCATGGTATTCTATGTTAAGGAAACTGAGTGCCTTGTTTCTTATGTGTCTTCAGAGGAATACTTTCTAGATCATATTTGCCTCTTTTTGTGCCTGCACTGCTTTTTCCCACTCCTTCTCCTCTCCTCTCCTCTCCTCTCCTCTCCTCTCCTCTCCTCTCCTCTCCTCTCCTCTCCTCTCTCTCCTCTCCTCTCCTCTCCTCTCCTCTCCTCTCCTCTCCTCTCCTCTCCTCTCCTCTCCTCTCCTCTCCTCTCCTCTCCTCTCCTCTCCTCTCCTCTCCAGCTGTATTCTATCTTTTCTATCTTACCTTGTCCTATCCCACCCTTCTTTTCCTTATCCTTGCAGATATTTAGTGCCTTATGTGCAAGACTCTGCTCTACCTCTACTTAAAAAGAAATTGTTTCCCAACTTTATATTACTAGCAATGTTCACTTCCTTAGCAAATATCATTAAAGTAAAACTAGAAACGCTAAATAACTTTTTTTTTTCCAAAGCTCTCCAAGAGGTTTTTGTTACATTAACCTTTATTTTTGCACCTTACAATTCTACCCATGAATTGCTGTCTTCTCAAGTTCAATGAATAATTTCTCCTGTGGCAACATGTCATCTGCTTCACTGAAGTTCAGATGTGTTTCATCA